>NC_056727.1:127389707-127492207 GCF_019279795.1 Protopterus annectens
TTTTGATGTCTTTCCATAACTGTGCTAATACGCTGCCATTTGTACATTTGTATCTAATAAAGTGAACCAGTTTTGAGCTCTACTGATACATTTTCAGGACTGTACAGCTTTAGCTTAATTTTGAAAATTGGTAGCTGGTAATCTGTACCACAGTCATCTCCAGCTTTGGTTTTATTGCTGTTATTGAGCTTTTACATCACTTACTTCCACAAACACAGTCAGCTTGAATTCTGTGTGATCCCTTAAGTGAAGTCCATGTGTATAGTTACAGCTTATGTTGCAGAAAGATGTTTGAAATCATTGATTGCACAAAACTCCAAACACTTTCCCTCTTCTTTTATGTTACCAAGCCCATACCTTGAACCACTTGACCTTCTTTGTTCCCAATTTTCATATTCTGTATTTGCCCTTACCATTAGTACATCTTGTTTGCAAAGTCTGTCATTTCAGCCTATACTTGCTCATAGAGCTGATAGACTTATTCCATTTCTGCCTCTGTTATTGGTGCATATCTGAACAATAGTTATGTTAATGGGCGTACTTTGAGTAGATATTAAGCTTTCAACAACTGCATGCAAGACATCTTTGCAGTTTTGTAACCATCATTTCATTCACAGTGATTCCAGCAGTTAGTAGTCCCAGTTTAACCTATCAGCATTACCTACATTAACTTTACTTTGTATGTTATTCTGCTCTTCCTCAGTGTCTCACTAAACTACTTTCAACTTGAGAAGCTCAGTTTCTAGTATTATATTGTAATTTGTTTTAATAACATCCATATGTAGAGCTTTCATTGCAAGATACAAAAGCTGAGAGTGCCATGCCTTATATCGACAAAGATAACACTAGTATTGTTGACATTGTCATACAAACATGGTTCTTCACCACAAACACACTGTTGCAGCTGCCCTATGTAGGTGGTTTGTCTTAGTCTGACACCTTAACCAGGACTGTTTACCTAGGGAGATCTTGCCATTTACTAAATTACTGGTGGTTATATATTCACATTTCATTTCTTTGAAGGGACTTGCAGTTGCTGCTTTACACCATTCTGCCACTCTCTGTGTTTAAACAGTCCTTTCATTCAGCATTTGTAAAATGATTCCCTGCTTTTTATGTTGTCCTCCTTGTTTCCTGTATTGCAGTCTGTGCTTTCTTAGTTGATGAAGGGTAGAACCAAGCAGTGCCAAGTACACACGCTTAACCCATAGCATGAAATAATGGTTTGTTCTAGTAGAAGACATGCATGCTTCTAAGTGCTGGGAGAAGATAGAGGGAAAGGTAGCTGAGCTGATGTTAGCAGAAGAGGAACATTAGAGATCAGCTGATATGGTGAGTATATAACTGTTATTTATATTTAAAATCCTTGTACATCATCTTTTTGCAAAGTCAAAAACTAAATTCATTAATACTGTTACCTACCTCTTCATTTTCTGAACACCAGATATCATTAACTTTTTGCTGTGTATCTAGCTAGTACAACGTTTTACAAAACTTGACTTTCTTTATGAATCTCACAGTCTGTGAGCTTACTGATCCCTTGCATTTTCTCCAACACTCCAGCATAACTTACCCTACTCAGTACAAATAAAGTATTGTTTTCAGCAAAACCAATAATGTTCTCTTCTTATTTATAATCCAACAATCGCATATTAACTTCTGTTACTCCAAGTTAAACCCCATCCAAGTATGACGTTCTCATCATGTCACTCATACGTGTGTTTCACCCTTTCTGTGTGCCAAGCCATAAATTTCCCCAATCTTAGACTCTTTGTCTCCCTGCGCTCTCTTTCAGTGTTCCTTCCTCTGCGCTGGTAAAGTCTTCCTCCCCTTTTACTTTTACTACCATCACTGTGTTCTTTGTTTTATCTTGTATATGTTACTATTTATACAGAATGACTCATAGTGTAACTAAGTAACAAGACATGTTAACCTGCTATGCCCATAGCTTTGTAGATTTGTATCTCTTTAACTCAAAAAAAAAAACAGTGTATTTGTCACATTTTCATTAGAGTAATGTGCTGTACAGATTTTCTGTGTGTTACCTGTACAACTGTGCTAAATACTTTCGTATACTCATTTATATTTCAGTGTTCTGTAATAACTTTACTTGGCCCTTTTCTCCCCAGGCCTCTGCTGAAAAGGGGGTTTTAACCCAGTTGGATCTTCCCAGTAATCAAAATAAAATAAAAATAAATTAAATCAAAATACTGAATGGGTTGCTACCTTTCCAGAGAGAAGACCTAGTTTTACTTTAAATCTGTTTTTACAATAAAATGAAATTGAGTCACAAGTATGCTTTCATAGCATTCTGTCAGGTATGTTTTTGGTATGTATATACATATATATATATATATATATATATATATATATATATATATATATATATATATATATATATATAGTGTTCAGTCTTCATTAAATATCAGCCTGTTATCACTTGCAAAATCCATTTCTTTCAAGCCCTTTATTGACCAGTATTAGGTTTTGTTGCATTTTTGTCAGTATTCCATTTTGAAATCTTTACCTGACTTTTAGTAAATCCACACAATTTATTTCCCTTCCTTTCATTTTAAAGAGATCCTAATATATGTGTAATAATGTTTTTTAATGGATTCAGGACTCCGTTTTATTTATTATCTTTTTACAGTACACAAGTGTGTAATTTATCTTAACCGCCATAAACACAGCAAGGATGACTGACTCACTCAGAAGCAAAATTCCAATCCATAAAACCATATGAGTGAGCCAAAAACAATGGAGCAGTTCCTTTTAACAAATCCAATAAAAACAAAAGACGTGATGTCTGATGAAGCAGTGTTTTAACTGTTGAAGTGCTAACATAATAAATAAATACTAGTTTTTTTTTTTTGTTTTGTTTTTATTGGATTTGTTAAAAGGAACCGCTCCGTTGTTTTTGACTCACTCGTGTGTTTTTTTGAATTGTAATTTATCTTTACTGGATTTGAGACTTGCTTCATAATGAGTGAAAAAAGATGACTACCCCACAGCGAATGAAATAAATTGAACCCAATTTGTTGGCACCACACAGTCTAGAGCAGAAACCACCTCATCTGCTGAGCAGGCAGTAGTATGAAATGTTTTTAGGTTCATGAATTCTGAAAAAAAAATTCTTCATGTTTGTGGTTCAGTCCCTTAGCCCCATCTTTTCTGGTCTCTACCACATATGCCTGCTGATTCCATTAAAAAAACTCATAGTACAAGTCAAACAGAAAATTTACAGAGTTAACTGAAGCCATGGACAAAGGTTAACTACACCCATATGTCTAAAGAATAGTTCTGGCAGCGACAGATATGGCATCCGTCTTACCTCATGGTAAGCTGCACTGCATGCAGTTAATGATCATGCTTACTCATGTCTGTTTTGGTACCACCTCCTTTCTCTCTCTCTAACCCTCTAAAATGAAGTTTTTCCAAAGCAAGCCTTGTTGAGTCTCCCTTTCTCCCTGTGTACTGACATTCTTTGTTTCCCTGCTTACTTTTTTAATTAGTTTAAGTGCTTGAATCCTAATAAGTTTTGCAAAAGGAATGTATCTTCTTCTTCTTTCGGCTTTTCCCGGTTAGGAGTCGCCACAGCAGAAAAAAGGAATGTATAACGGCTGATAAACTGAAAATATGACACAGACGCACTCGCGTGCACACACACTGGAGACAGAAATGTGTAAAAACACAGGAGCACCTCTTTATTTTTAAAGATAAAATGACAACAGCTCACTTTGGTTTTGTACAGTTAATGTTATAGGAATTTGCATTATTTAACCAATGTGTTGCAGGTAAGTTCTTGGCCCTAGAGGTGACTGTACCAGTTTTATTCCATACAGGCTCTGTTCTAAACAGCCCTTTCAGCAGGTAGGCTATAGGTTACATTTCACAGCTGCAGGGCATGGCAAGGCCTTAATTCCAGCTCTGTATAAACTCTTCACCTTATCTGTCTTTAAACACATCTAGCATTGACCCTGAAAGGACCATAGAACTCCAGAATCTTCAGGTAGAGCTTCTTTTAAAACCCACATTGATCTTCCCCCTTCAGAAACTAACTTCCTTATTTCCTGCTTTCAGGATACAGCATTTTATACAGCACTAATGAGCCATTAATTTTCTATTACCCTGCAATGACTTACCCAATTATTGAGAGCATTCTAAAGACAAAAGCTACACTTTGCACACATTTAAAGATTCATTCCGGATTGGCCATAGAACACATGTCTATATATTTATATAATCTATAAATGTACTTGCACAAACTACTAGCTGGAACAATAACTTATGAAAATTAATTGACCAGAATAAAGATGAGAAATCATTGTAATTCAGCACATTACATTATCATTCATCAAAGAGTGATTTGTAGGACAGTCTAGAATCACAGCAAAAGCACAGTTTTCATAAAAGCCAAATTGGAGTTTCTAATAATGATTTTGTTCAGTTTGTCCACAGAATTCCAAATGAATTTGAATTTCTTCAGCTTGCATCAGCAAACTGCAGTGAGTGAAACAAGCCAGAATACTAAACGGTCTGTTTTGTCAAGACCATGTTAAGGGTAAAAAAAAAAAAAAAGCTGCAGAATTAACATCCAAAGAGTCCCAATGAACTTTCAGTCTGTGCGGATATAAACTCCATTAAGTCTGTCTTCCAGAAGGAGATAACAAACATCGACTCTGATATAATTGATGGTGTAATCAACAGGGCAGTGATGGCAACAGTGTAACAGCAGGGTTAAAAGGCTAGAATGTCTGCAGCATTGTAACAATTCATGATACAAATGCAAAGCAAAGTTCTAATAGTAACCAAAGGTCAAACATGATGAATGTAAAGATCACTTCTTCAAAACATGTTGCCCGAAAAGCAAAGTGTAAAGTATAAAGTAACACAGAGAAAGAGAGAAAGAAACAAGAACCTCTCAATTATTATTTTTATAATGCTAGAAGTTTTGGGAATAAATCTGAAGAACTGGCTGTATAAGTAGCTAAGTTTCAGTACAAAATTATTGCTATTACTGAGCCATGGAACGCTTCAAACTTCTTCCATGACTTTAAGTGTGAATGTATAAAAGAAAATATGAAGGCTCAGGAGTTATACTTTGGGTCCATAAATCTGTAACTTCTTGTCTTATGATAGAGCAAGTAGATGAAACTTTAACTGTGCAGATCTGTTTTGAGATCTCTATGAATCTTTATATTGTCCTCACATATGGCTTCCTAAGCATAGAGACATTTAAGGAACTTGGATACTTGTTTACATATTGAAGGTGAAGTAATACTTATTGGAAATTTAAACTGTCCTAGAATTAACTGGAATACGTTAAGTAGTAATATGAAACTGGACTAAGAATTTATTAATATTTTACAATTTCATGGGTTGACCCAACTAGTAAACCTTAATACTAGGAGAAATAGTAAATTGGATCTTGTTGCTGCTAATTTACCAGAAATAACAGTCTCCTTAAAATGCTTCCCCCATTGGGGTCTTCAGACCACTTCTCTGTCTTTTATGATAGACTGAATTGTTAATCCTCCCTCTTTATCATTTAAATGTGAATATAATAACGATGTTCATAATTTCCCTTTGCAGTTAATGTTGATTGGACAACTCATGTTCGGAATGCTGATAATTATGGACACAAAATTATTGAACAGCATTTGCAAGCATGTATGTACCCACTGGTCAATAAAAAGGAAGACTGATAAGGTACCTCTTCCATATTGATGGAATAGAACCTTGGTTAAGCAATACAGGAAAAAAGAGAAGTTAACAAAATGTTTGAGACATCCAACTAATATTAATAAAAGAAATTAACAAGAATAGCAGAGTCTTAAAAATAAAATTAAGAGACGTAAAAGCCAATGATGAAAATAAGTTGGTTAGTGAATGTAAGAATAAAAAAGAATTTTATAATTACATGAACAATTCCAGTCGGAGAGACATGTAATATTAACACTAATAATGAGTAATGAAATGGTTACAGACCTAAGTAGGATAGCAAATGAGTTCAGTTCTTTCTATACTAGTATTAAAAAGATAACACTGTCTGATTGACAGTGTAATTCATTGACAGGTTGTTGTCTGAATATATTTGAATCTGTAATAACAGATGCTATTTTAAAAATAAAGGATATGCCATCTATTGGTCCGGATTTGATACCTGCAGACTTATTACTTACGATGCAGAGTACTGTATTACCCAGATTCACTTTGGAATTTAACAAACTATTGGAGCATGAGATGGTTCCTGAATGTTGGAAGTTTTCATGTGCATTACCTGTTTACAAGAAACCAGTTACAGAACTACAGACCAGTTACTCTAATTTCCCGGTTAGGAAAGTGCTTTGAAATATGTTTATTGCACCAGATGAGTAATTCTGTGAATAATGGAGATGATAGACCTTGATCAGCACGGCTTTTCTAAGTCTAGAGCAACACTGAGTAATTTAGTATGATTCTATGATTATGTAACAAACTTTGAACTTGGGCTTGTCCCCAGGTGCAGTTTTCTTAGACCTTTCAAAGTCTTTTGACTGTTTATCACATGCATCTGTCACAAAGTGTTTATGTGATCATGAAATAAATAGTTACATCACAAGGTGGATTGGAAACTGGTTAATGGGTAGAAAACAAGAGTATTAAGATTCAGTGTGTCCATTCAAACTCACATCTAATCTGTCTTTTAAACTTCACTCTGAGTAAATAACAGCTTCTTCTTCTTCTTTCGGCTTTTCCCAGTTAGGGGTCGCCACAGCGGATCACATGTCTGCTCATGATTGGCAGTGCAGTTTTACGGTATCGCGTTGCCAGCCCGGCATCCAACCTTCCACAGAAGGCACACACACGCACTCACACCTAGGGCCAATTTAGTGTGTCCAGTCCACCTACAGCATGTCTTTGGGATGTGGGAGGAAACCGGAGCACCCGGAGGAAACCCATGCAACCACAGGGAGGACCTGCAGACTCCGCACAGAAGGCACCCCAGCTGAGGATCGAATCTGGAAGCCTCTTGCTGCGAGGCAACAACGCCAACCGCTGCGCCACCGTGGTGATAGATAACAGCTAAAGTGACTAAATGTATGGGTTTTCTGGTAAGAAGTGTATCAACTAGGGATGAAAGGGTATTAGTGTATAAAACGTATATCAGACCACTTTTGGATATAACAATTAATTGTGTGTTTATATTAGAGGACAGCTAATATGGTTAGAGGGAGTACAGAAAAAATTTACTAAAATTGTGAAACATAGGTCCATGGAATATGAGATCTGAAGTAGGAGAATTCATTTGTCAGCAACCTGTGGGTATGGATCCGATACCGGATCCGAACCGGCATGGTTTATCCAGTTATGGATCCAAGCTCCTAGCTCCTCCACTCGCCCATAATGCCCTGCTCTCCCTACATGACCCCAGATCTAGTTTGCCGCGCATGGTGTAGGCTGGTCTTCTGAGCTCTTAAAGCTAAGTTGATATTTTCTGGTTAAAGGGTGTTTAAAATTGTTTTAAACTTTAAATTTGTGTGAAAGATATAGGTTCCCCTTCTATTTTTATATTTTTTGGGTTAATTTAATTTAGTTTTACCCTCCCCTCGCTGGCTTTGTATTTGGTGTGTGTGTGTGTGTGTGTGTGTGTGTGTGTGTGTTTCTTTGGGGCCTTTGTGTGAGTGTTGTTTTTACTTTACTTTATTGTTACTATTTAAAAAAAAAAAAAAAAAATAGTAATGTCTGAGGCCCCAAAGGCTGTGTTTTCAAAGTGCTCCGAGTGTGGCCATAAGCTTTCCCCTGCTGATGGCCACACTCGGTGCGTTCGATGCCTTGGGGTTGAACACCTCACTTCAGGGTGTTCAATCTGTGCAGGGTTCAACCCCAGGGTGTTCAATCTGTGCAGGGTTCAACCCCAGGGCATTGAAGGAGCGGAGGTCGAAGCTGGTCTTGGCAGGACTCTTGCCCCCAGACTCGGCTTCGGCCCCCGCCCCCTTGGTGGTCACTGCTTCGGCAGTCCCTGCCTTGCCTGCTCCCCCTCCTCCACCCGGGATTCAAACTCCCGCCAAAGGGCCGGAGGAGAGGGAAGCCAGGGAAAAGGACCGGAGAGAGAAGCACCACAAGCGGCGGGCTGAGACTTCCGTTTCGGCCCCGCCGGCTAAGCAGGCTTCTCCTCCAGCCTCTCTGGCTGCTGGCTCTCCCCCTCCTCGGCTCCGGTCCCCGTGCTTTTCACCGGAGCCTGAGGATGAGGAGACCCTCAAGGCCTACCTCGGTAGCCTCGTCGAGGTCTACTTACAGCCTCTCCGATGCTGATCTGGACCGGATGATGCGAAGGTTCATCCAGGCCCAGATGCAGATGGGAGTGCTCCTGCCTCCCCCCCCCCTCTGGGGGGAGCTCGACCCCATTTTTTAAGCCCATTGCTCCTTCTCTGACCTGCTACCCGGGTTCGGAGCGCTCGGAGCCGGGCAGCCTCGGAGCCGGGGGTGGGTCGGCGCCGACAGTACTGGGTACTTCGGATCCGACCCTGCCCTCGAGTCTGTCGGATCCGACCTCTCGGAGCCTTGGCCCGAGCTTCGGATCCGAGGGACTCAGTGTGCCTTCGGCACCGTCCTTGTCGGCGCCGGCTCCGATCCGTTCATCGGATCCGAGGGGCTCGGCGCCGGCTCCGATCCATTCATCGGATCCGAGGGGGAGCCGACTTTCGGATCCTATTGTCGAGGCTGGCTCCCCCTCAGCTTTTGATGTAGTGGAGAGGACTCTGTTGAGGGCATCCGGACCCCCGGCCCTTACTTCGGCTCCGTCCCGCACTCCATCTGCTCTGGGCCAGGCTTCCATCACCCGGCCACTAGGACAGCCTGCTTCACTGCCCCAAGCAGTTCCTGCGGTTCTGGACATAGCTGGCGAGGGCTCCTCGGACAGCCCCCCCGAGGAAGCACCTCGCAAGCATTCGTTCAAGAGGAGGCACATAGACACCCCGAGTCTTTAACTGAAGACCCTGACTTGGAGGAAGGGGAAGGCTCCCCAAGATCACCCCCTGAGGATGTCTCCTTCGGAGACATCATGGAAATGTTATGGATTAGAGGTGGGTGGTCTGCCCCAAAGTCTTCCTAGGACAAGTCAGTGTTTTTGGAGGCATTTGAAGCGGGCCCGTCTACCTCTTGGGTGTCCCTTCCTGCCGACCCCCTGGTGGACCTTATTACCACCAGGGTGTGGAAGGAACCGGACACCGTGGAGCCAATCCCTAAGAGGCCCGACAGGATCCTTAGCCCCCCTGCTGACCGTGCCCACTGGAGCAAGGGACCCCCGGTAGATGCCATGTTGTCGGCAGCAGCCACTAAGAGGGAACTCGCCCAGGAGAGTCCCTCAGTCCATCCCCCGAGCAAGGAGTCTCTGATGATGGACCATTTGGGAAAGCGAATGTTTAGTTCAGCGACCTACTCAGTGAGGGCGCTCAACTATTTGGCACACGTCATCAGGATGCAGCGCGATCTTATTAAGGAATACGCTGCATCCCCCCCAGAGTCCATGTCGGAGGAGGACAAACTTATGCACTCCACCCGTATGGCCACTCTCCGTTTGGTGACTAATACCTCTATGCGGTTACTTTCCCACGCTACCAAGGGAGCCGCTAGAGCTGCGGGAGCGGGCCTAGTCACAAGACGGCAGGCCTGGCTCCGTCACTGCGATTTTACAGAGCCTTTCAAGGCGTCTTTCGCGAACGCCCCCTTTGACGGTTCTGCTCTTTTTGGCAAGACGGTTCGCGATACCTTGGTTCAGAGCGAGAAGGACGGTAAGACGCTGTCTGCCGTCGGAGTCCGCTTCTCTGTGCCCCAGAGGTCCTACTCTAGGAACCAAAAGGGTCAGAAGAAGTTGTGGTTCCGGAAGGCGCAGCATTCCCAACCCGCTCCGGACAACCAGTCCTTCCACGGCAGAGGAGGACAGGGAGGACACCGCCCTAGGGGCAGAGGGGCTCCCAGAAACTTTGGGTCCAGGGAACCTCTCTCTGAACGGCCCATGCAGCAACCCTGAGGGGTTGCCCGGCTGCTCCACTCTGGAGGCAGTCGGGAGACGTTTTTCGGAGCACGTAGCGGCATGGGAGTCCATTACATCGGACCGCTGGGTACTCTGGATTATATCCAGAGGTTACAAGATCCCCTTTATTCATCTCACAAAGTTAAAAATCCTCCCCGATGTTCCACCCGATCAGAGGGAGGCCGCTTCAGCAGAAATTGGCCATCTGCTGAGAAAAAGAGCCATCCAGCCCGTCCCCCCAGACCAGATCGGATCAGGGTTCTACTCCAGGTTCTTTTTAGTGCCAAAAAAGACGGGGGACCTCAGACCCATTCTAGACCTGTCCCTGTTGAACCTGTCAGTTCCTAAAGAGAAGTTCCGGATGGTCACTTTGCAGTCCATCCTCCCCCTTCTAGGGGAGAATCACTGGATGTGCTCTATAGACCTCAAGGACGCGTACTACCACATTCGGATGGACAGACGATCCAGGAGGTTTCTTCGCTTCCGGCTGGGAGCCAGTCACTACCAGTTCAGGGTCCTTCCCTTTGGTCTCACCACAGCCCCCAGGGTATTCACCAAAGTGTTAGCAGTTGTTGCGGCCCACCTGAGGATTCAGGGGGTGCAGGTCTTTCCGTACCTAGACGACTGGCTTTTCACCGCCCCAACAAGGCATCTACTTTCTTTGGCAAGAGACTCCTTCCTTCGTCTAGCTCCCAAGCTAGGCATCACGGTAAACATAGAGAAGTCCAACCTGGTCTTTACTCAAACAATAGAATTTATAGGAGCCAGGTTAGACACGAGAAATTTAAGAGCCTTTCTCACAACCGACAGGGTTCGGAATCTGCGACTCCAGGTGCGGGCCATCCTTCACTCCAGCTCATCACCTGCAGAATTGATCCTGAGGGCGCTAGGGTCTATGGCGGCTGCGATTACTCTTCTTCCGCACGCCCGCTTGAACATGCGGGTGCTTCAATGGACACTTCAGGTGCAATGGTCATTTCTCTCCCTCCCCCTGTATCATCCCATTGCAATCAGCAAGGCTTGCAAGCGGTCTCTCTTGTGGTGGCTCCATTCTCCGGACCTCCACAGGGGCTGCCCCTTTTGTGCATCTCTCCCTCTCGCCACGGTGACCACGGACGCTTCCCGCCTCGGGTGGGGGGGGCATTTTGCGGGCCGGATGGTCCAAGGCACGTGGAGCGATTCAGAGACCTACCTGCATATCAATGTTCTGGAAATGAGGGCGGTGCTCTTGGCGTTGCAAGCACTTCAGGCCCTCCTTCCCCTGGGAACAATTGCGATTCAATCAGACAACATGTCGGTGGTCTGGTACATCAACAAACAGGGGGAACCAGGTCTTACCCTTTATGTCGAGAAGCCATAAGAGTGTGGGAATGGGCGATCTCCACCAACCGCTTTCTCATCGCAACGCATATTCCGGGTCGGACCAACATCCTAGCAGACAAGCTCAGTCGCACCATTCTCTCCCCGTACGAGTGGTCTCTCAATTCTCAAGTAGCGAAATGTATCTTCGCACAGTGGGGGACTCCCTGTTGCGATCTCTTTGCTTCTCCTTTAAACGCCAAGTGTGACAGTTTTTTCACTCTAATCCCCCCTCCAGGGGATTCTCTGAGAGACGCTCTGGTGCATGCTTGGCCTCCCGGTCTTCTTTACGCATACCCCCCTCTACCTCTGATGCTACAAGTACTTCAGAAAGCCTCTCAGTTGGGGTGCAGAATGATCCTCATTGCCCCGTTCTGGCCTCAACAGATTTGGTTCCCTTACCTACGGTCTCATTCAGTGAATCCACCTTGGATTCTAGATCCCATTCCGGATCTGATATCACACCCGTCGAACCTTCCAACTCCGAACCTGGACAACCTGAAGTTGACTGCTTGGCTGCTCCAGTTCCACTCCTAATCAGGACTCCCGGTATCTCATCCCCAGTTAAGGCCATTCTGGTAGCGGCCCACAAGCCCTCTATCAGAAAAATTTACCGCAGTAAATGGAAGCGTTTCTCCATTTGGGCAGAGCGGCAAGGCCTAGATCCTTTCACGGCTCCCCTTCCTTTGGTTCTAGATTTCCTTACTACTCTCTAAGGATGGCGCCAGTAGTTCCACGGTTAAAGTTCAGCTGGCGGTCTTATCGCATTACCATGTTGGACACGATTCTGGGCCTCTTATGTCGGCTAAGTTATGCAAAACCTTCCTAAAAGGCACCTTTTTGCTCAGACCCCCTGTCAATGAAACAGTTCCCCCGTGGGATCTTTCCTTGGTACTTCAGGCCTTGACCGCTCCCCCCTTCAAACCTGCGGCCACAGTCTATCTTAAGCACTTGTCCTTTAAGACCGCTTTTTTGGTAGTCATTACTTCGGCTAAGAGAGTTTCAGAGCTTCAGGCCCTGTCCATGAAACCGCCTTATTTGATTTTTCATCCGGACCGGGTGTACCTCAGGATCAATCCCTCCTTTCTTCCTAAAGTAGCTTCGGAGGCTAACATTAATCAGTCCATCAACCTCCCTGTTTTCTTCCCGAAGTATCAAAACAAAGGCGAATACAAGCTGCATTCCTTGGATGTTCACAGGCAGCTTCGTTTTTACCTTCATAGGACAGCTGGTCATAGGCAATCAGACCAGTTGTTCATTTCTTTTGCCAAATTCAATCTGGGTAAACCAATTTCCAAAGTTTCTTTGTCACGCTGGATTTCTCAGTGTATTCTGTTGGCGTACCAAGCCTCTGGGAGGCCCGCACCGGAGGGAGTCCATGCTCATTCGACCCGGTCTGTCTCTACTTCAGCGGCCTTTAAATCAAGGGCTCCTCTGGATGACAATTGTTCAGCAGCCACTTGGGCTTCATCTCATACCTTTATTTCTCATTACAAGTTGGACGTCACTTCTAGAGGTAGAGCATCCTTTGGCTCCGCGGTGCTCCGGAATATCCTTCCATGATGGCCACCCAAGATTCAGGTAGCTGGGGACTCTGTCCCACAGGTTGCTGACAAATGAATTCTCCTACTTCAGATTTAGAAGTTATGTACTTACCATAACGTTCCATCTGAGTAGGTGGATTCATTTGTCTGCAACCATCCCGCCCTCCTATCCCCCTGGCCTTATCAGTTTCCTGCATAGGGTGTGTTACCCTTTGGTTAGGGTAGTTGGTGCAAGGCAAACTTGATCTGAGGTCATGTAGGGAGAGCAGGGCATTATGGGTGAGGGGAGGAGCTAGGAGCTCGGATCCATAGCTGGATAAACCATGCCGGTTCGGATCTGATATCGGATCCATGTCCACAGGTTGCAGACAAATGAATCCACCTACTCAGATGGAACGTTATGGTAAGTACATAACTTCTAATTATGATGTGAGACATTGAAAGTCTTTAGATGTTCTTCATGTTTCACTGTTGCAGTCATCACATTTGGGCTATCCCTGCCAGGGTAGCCCTCGGCCAGCCTGAATACCGGAGGTGTAGTATTTCTGCGTCAGTTGCTGTCGCTTCAGGACTGACGTCATTTCATCATTAGTATAAAGTAAGGCAGCTGACGCCATTACATCAGTCTTACTTGCCGAGGAGCCTGAAGCAGAAGCAGTTCACACGAATGCTGGTCGGCCACTACCTTCCGAATTGAAGCTGAAGTCTTCTAAAGCCAAGTACCCTGTTTGGGATACTTTTTTCTTGCTCTAACTGATATCAGAAAAAGTTAACAATTGTCTCGCCTGTGGAAAGCAAATACCACACCGAGACTTTCATTCTTACTGCGTCACTTGCTTAGGCCCAGACCACGATGTCCCTCGCTGTCGATTTTGTGCTTTGTTCAACACCAGAACTATAAGTTGTTGGGTCCTTATTGTAGCTAGATATTTTCGCTCTCAGTCCTCAAATTCTGATATGGCTTCAGTTAGCCATCCGACAGCAGATCTTCCAAAAAAATCTAAGGATAAAGACAGAGGCGTAGGTCCAAACTTACTGACGATGCTTCTGTTAAGCTATTCATCAGTTCTCCAGTCCTCAGTGAGGTGCTTTCGCAGCCCTTGATGCCTGCTTCTGTGGATTCACAGGCTGCTACCAAGACTCTTTCACAGTCCGGTATGCCGCAAAACTCTTCGACTAAGGAACCTGCGGTTATCTCTACCGTGGATGGGTCCGGAGCTGCTGAGCAGGCACCGGCTTCTGAGGAAGTACTTTGCACTACCGCTTCTCGACACAAACCAATGACTTCTTTCATGTCTACCATTCTTTCAAAAAGTACTGAGTTTCTAAGGCCCAGGATATGAACCATGCCCAGGAAACAGACGGCCCAATCTCAGACACCTGCTTCCTTGCCTCAATCTCAAATGCTTAAAATGGCAGGAAGACCTTATAATGCTGATCAGGGGAAGCCAAGCTACCCCTTCCAAAAGAAAAAGGGATCTGTCCCCAGTAGTTTTATCTGAACAGGAGTCTGATGACTCGGATGTATCTGAATATGAAGACATGCAACCCCTCTCTGCTTATGAGGAATCCATTCCTTCAGCCTCTCCACTTGAGGATTTTTCCTTTGGGGAAACCCTTCATACTTTAAGGGAGCATTTCCATTGAGAATGTCAGGACTACCCTCAGTCTTAAGAGAGACTCGGAGAATTCTTAGATCTTCCACAGCACAGACCCCTGGCCATTCCTCCTGTCCTGGATGTTGTGGATGATGTTTTCTTGGAATCTAGTTTGACTCTTGACACCTTCCCTCCTGCTCTCAGAAAACCTGACCGATATTACTGAGTCCCTGACTTGCACAAATTTCTTTTCAAAACTCTTGGTGCTGACCCTGAGGTTATTTCTCAAGGGCCTAAAGGAATTAAAGCAACTTCTGCTAAGAATCCCACCCCCTCAGATAGGGATTCACGAGCACTAGACAGATGGGGTAAAAAAGTATACACGTCGGCTACTCTTGCTATCAGAGCACTAAATTGTCAGTTCCATATGCTAAACTTTCAGCAACATACCATGGAACTCCTCAAACAAAAAATATAATTTCCTGCTTGTGCAGAAAATAGAGTTACAAGAGTTAATGCACTCTGCAAGTCAAGTAACTAAGCACATCTTACACTGTGGTTTTGATGCCCTAGAAGCTTCTTGCAGGGCAGCAGTCACTGAATTTTTTCCTTAGAAGGCATGCTTAGCTTAAGGAACAGCCCTTGCCCCAGACCATGTCAAATCTAAATTATTGGATGCACCCTTGCACAAAGACAATTTATTTGGCACCAAGGCAGAGGAGGTCTTAAAAAAGATGGAAGAAAAAGCTAAATCTATGGAGACTGCTACGGATTTCCTACAGGTCCAGCCAACCAGCTTCAGTTGGCATTGCCCCTCTAAGCACTGGTCCTTTCCTGCCCCCTCCAGGTCAGTTCAGCCCAAACCGCAGGAAGTAGACCCCGCAGACAGCAGCCACAGGGAATGCAGCGATCAAAGCAGTGGAGTTCCTTCACTTCTAATCAAGGGACTGCGAAGCCACCCCCTCATAGTAAGAACTAACAATGACTCTCCACTTCCACCCCCTCCCTCTGCCCACCTGCACTTGCCCCTAGGAGGAAAGCTCTCCTTCCACACAAGTACCTAGGCCACCTTTACCAATGACAATTGGGTCCTCAACATAGTGTCTCAGGGATACATATTTTCTTTCCACACTCTCCCAACCCCAAAAGGGTTCCCAGATCTTCCTCCAAACTGGTGGGCAGAGGTGAAAAAGTAAGTCCTTTCCCTGCTCTTTATGAGAGCAATACAGCACATTCCTGCAGAATTAGATAGGCAGATGTTTCTACTCCAGACTTTTCGTGGTACCCAGAAAAGAGGGCACCTGGTGCCCCATCCTCGATCTATCCATTCTAAACACCTTCCTGGTGACACCAAAATTCAAAATGCTCACCCTGCAGCAACTACTACCTATGCCCTCCAAAAATGCTTGGCTAGCCACCCTAGACCTAAAAGGGCCTACCTCCATATCCCAATCAGCAAATCATGCAGGAAATATCTATGTATCAGGGCAGGATCTCTTCACTTTCAGTTCTCTGCACTTCCCTTTGGCTTATCTACTGCTCCCAGAGTTTTCACCAAATGTCTGGCTCCCGCCATTGCTTTTTGCAGACAAAGAAAAATACAAATTTACCCATGCTTACGACTGCCTGATTCAGGCAGGCAGACAGTCAGGAAAAGCTGCTCAAGCACCTGGCCTTTGTAAAGTCCCTACTGTCCTCCCTGGGATACACTATCAACGAAAAGAAATCCAAACTAGTGACCTCCCAAAGGATTACATTCCTGGAGGCAACATCCCAGATGGCATTCCTTACAGCAGAAAAGCAAGCTTACCTGACAGCCTACATCTCTCAACTAGCCACCAGAACGCAGTTATACACAAGGAAAATCCTGCAAGCTCTGGGGTTCATGGCATCTTGCATTCTACTCATTCCATATGCCAGGCTGCATATGAGGAAACTTCAGTGGTACCTAAAAACCCTTTGGTGTCAACACTCTCAAGATGTGGAAACTCTTATACCAGTGATACCTTGCCTAAGGACAGATTTTCTTTGGTGGGCAGCAGCATGCTCCCACAACAAGGGACTGCCTTTCTGACCACCCCCCGCCACCCAGACCCTCACCACAGACGCATCAGACTATGCCTGGGATGTACACCTGGATGGCAGGTGTATACAGGGCCAGTGGAGCCCACAGCAAATACATCTGCACATCAACCAAAAAGAGATGTTAGCTGTCCAGAATGCACTGACAGCTTTAAGGTCTCTTCTCTCCCCCAGAGGCTTTCCTGATCAAAACAGACACCACCACTGTGATGTTGTATATCAACAAGCAGGGAGGGACTCACTCCTACCCTCTATGCAAGCTCGCCATGACCCTTTGTCACACAGCCTCAGCCATGCAACTACACCTGTTAGCACAATTCCTGCCAGGCTCACTAAACTCTCTGGCAGACAACTTAAGCAGAAATCTTCTGGACCCACATGAGTTGCAGCTAGACCAAAGAACCTTCACCCTAATAACTCAGAAATGGGGCACCCCGAAGGTCGACCTCTTTGTTTCCCACTCCAACCATCAAATCATGTTCTGCACCAAGGAGCCTCACCGCAGGGCCTGGAAAGTGGATGCCCTATCCTTCCCCTGGGTCAACCTCTCGGTCTATGCATTTCCCCCTCTCCCTCTCATTACCATGGTACTGCTCAAAATAAGGGAGGAAAAACCAAGGACAATTCTGATTGCTCCAGACTAGCCTCACCAGCACTGGGTACCCACTGCTGCGCAGCCTGTCCCCAAAGTCACCATGGCATCTCCCTCAGACCCCAACCCTCCTGACCCAGAGAGAAGGAGAATTCTTGCATCCCAATTTGCAGACCCTCAATTTGGCAGCCTGGCTTATCCCCTGTCCACTGATCAAGCTGCCAATCTCAGTAAACAGGTTCTAGATGTTATATGTGAGGCTAGACGCCCTAGCACTAGAGAGTCTTATGCTGGCAAACGGGAAAGGTTCTGCACCTGGATTCAGGCTAAGGGAGCTGATACGGCGCAGCCCTCCCTACCTCTCATCCTGGATTACCTAGCTGACCTGCTTCACAGTGGTCTCTCCTTTTCCTCTATTAAAATTCATGCCTCTGCTATATCTGCTCATTTCAAAACAGAGCAGCCTCTTTTTTCACACCCTCTGATTAAACAGTTCCTCAGAGGGGCTAACAACTTGAGGCCACCCAGAAGAGCACCTACCTAGCTTGGGACCTAAACTTTGTGTTGGAAAAGCCCACCCAGCCCCCCTTTGAACCAGCATCCTCAGCAGAGGTAAAGTTTCTCTCCTGGAAGACAGCCTTGCTACTGGCCATCACTTTGGCCAGAAGAGTATCCGAGCTACAAGCACTCATGGCTGTAGAACCCTTCATCATCTTCCATGCTGACAGGGTGTCCCTCAGGACTAACCCATCCTTCATGCCCATTGTGGTGTCCAGTGTGGCTCTCAACCAATCCATTAATTTGCCCACTTTTTCCCTAACCCACAAAACAAGGGGGAAAGGATTCTGCACTCTCTAGATGTGCACAGACAGCGCAGATTCTACCTAGACAGGGCTAAATCATTCAGAAAGACTGATCAATTGCTGGTCAGCTTTGCTGCAGGGGCAGAGGGCAAAGCCGTATCCAAACAAACCATTTCCAAATGGATAGCACACTGCTTCCATTTTTGTTAGAAGCAACATGGGAAACCTCCCCCTGAGGAGGTAAGGACTCACTCTACCAGAGCAGCCTCCACCTCTGCAGCTTTCCTCAGACGAGTCCCCACCAGGGACATCCTGGAGGCTGCCACATGGACATCTGTTCACACCTTCACCAGGCATTACCACCTGCCTTTCTTCTCAAAATCTAGGGCAGGCTTTGCCACTGCAGTCTTGCAGGGCATCCTAGCCAGCCCCTAGTCTTCTTATCTGCCTCCACCCTTTTCCTCAGCTTTGGGAATCAACCCAAATGTGATGACTGCAACAGTGAAACACGAAGAACATAGTACAGTTGTGTACACTTACCATAAATGTAGATGTTCGAGTGTATTCACTGTTGCAGTCCTGGTTTCCCTCCCTCCATCCATTTCTTCTCTCTCTCTCTCTCTCTCTCTCTCTCTCTCTCTCCCCTTACAAGGAACTTTTGGTATTTACTTTCTACTGGTGGGGTTCTTCCACCATATCCTGGCTTCGACTTGGGGACTCCTGATAGTTAGGGCAAGAAAAACTGATGTAATGGCGTTGGCTGCCTTACTTTATACTACTGATGACCTGACGTCAGTACTGAAGCGACAGCAACCAACGCAGAAATACTGCGCCTCTGGTATTCGGGGCAGCCGAGGGCTACCCTGGCAGGGATAACCCAAATGTGATGACTGCATCAGTGAATGCACTCGAGCATCTACATATATGTTAAGTATACACAACTCTACTTTTTTATTATAGATATATTCAAACTAAATTAAAATTGGCCTGTAAGATTTTTCAGGATCCTGTCTGACAAGTGATGTTTAATGTGGAAACATCCTTGCACTAAAATGTACAAACATAAAATATGAAGTTTAGAATGAAAATGGGTCACTGTGTGACAAGGGCTCAATACATCACTACAAGGATAACTAAACTATGGAATTACATTGCAGATACTTCCAAGATTTCAGATTGCTTGACCTTTTTTAAGAAAAAATGTGGATACTTGTGCAGGCAGAATACTTGGAGAAATAAGCATTTCTTGGTGGCAGATTGGCCTAAAATGTTTTTGAAATTATGAACCAGATGTCAGCTACAAAGTAGCCAATTAATATAGGAGAGCAAGCAATCCAAGATCAGGGAAATTCAGCTGAAAATCTGTTCTAAACTTCAGAGTGTATCAGTCTAATCTTCTGCTAAGTTGCATGAATAATATAACTTGAACAGTACAAAGAGCTGTCAGCTAGCTACTGCCATCTCGGATGCTGAATACAAAGTATTATGGCTGAATATCGGTAGAAATAGTCTGCTTATCCTTTCACCAGAAATAGATATCTATGTATTTATATCTATACCTATCTATCTACTCTTCTTCTTCTTTCGCCACAGCAGATCAACTGTTTCCATTTCTTCTTGTCCTCTGCATCTTGGCTCTGTCACACCAACCACCTGCATGTCCTCTCTCACCACATCCATAAACCTTATCTTAGGTCTCCCTCTTTTCCTGTTACCTGGCAGCTTCATCCTTAGCATCTTTTTCCCAATATACTCTGCATCTCTCCTCAGCACATGTCCAAACCAACGTAATCTTGCCTTTCAGGCTTTGTCTCCAAACCTGGGCTGACCTTCTAATATACATATTCCTAATCCTGTCCATCCTCATCACACCCAGTGCAAATCTTAACTTCTTCGACTCTGCCACGTCAAGCTCTGACTCCTGCCTTTTTGTCACTGCCACTGTCTCCAACCCATATAACATAGCTGGTCTCACTACCCTCTTGTAGACCTTCCCTTTCACTCTTACTGGTACTCGTTTGTCACAAATCTCTCCTGACACTCTTCTCCACCCACTCCATCCTGCCTGTACTCTCTTCTTTACCTCTCTTCCACACTCACCATTACTCTGAACTGTTGAACCCAAGTACTTAAACTCATCCACCTTCCCCACCTTTACTCCCTGCATCCTCACCATTCCTCTATCCTCCCTCTCATTCACACACATATATTCTGTCTTAGTCCTGCTGACCATCATTCCTCTTCTCTATAGAGCATATCTCCACCTCTCCAGGGTCGTCTCCACCTGTTCCCTACTCTTACTACAGATCACAATGTCATCTGCAAACATTATAGTCCACGGGGACTCTTGTCTGATCTCGTCTGTCAACCTGTCCATCACCATTGCAAATAAGAAAGGGCTCAGAGCTGATCCTTGATGTAATCCCACCTCCACCTTAAATGCATCTGTCACTCCCACCGCAGACCTCACCGCTGTCACACTACCCTCGTACATATCCTGTACCACTCTTACATACTTCTCTGACACTCCAGACTTCCTTATACAATACCACAACTCCTCTCTAGGCACCCTGTCATATGCTTTCTTTGAATCCACAAAGACACAATGCAACTCCTTCTGACCTTCTCTGTACTTCTCCATCAACACTCTCAGAGCAACCATTGCATCTGTAGTGCTCTTTCCTGGCATGAAACCATACTGCTGATCACTAATTATCACCTCCCTTCTTAACCTAGCTTCCACTACTCTTTCCCATAACTTCATGCTGTGAATGATCAGTTTAATCCCTCTGTAGTTACTACAGCTCTGCACATCACCCTTATTCTTAAAAATCGGTACCAAAACACTTTTTCTCCATTCCTCAGGCATCCTTTCACTTTCCAAGATTTCATTAAACAATCTAGTTAAAAACTCCACTGCCATTTCACCTAAACATCTCCATGCTTCCACAGGTTTGTCATCTGGACCAACAGCTTTTCCGTTCTTCATCCTCTTCATGGCTATCCTTAATTCCTCCTTGCTAATCCACTGCACGTCATGATTCACTATCCGCATGTCATCCAACCTTCTCTCCCTCTCATTCTCTTCATTCATCAACCCCTCAAAGTACTCTTTCCATCTGCTCAACACACTCTCCTCGCTTGTGAGTATGTTTACCTCATTAGCCTTTACCACCCTTACCTGCTGCACATCTTTACTAGCTCGGTCCCTCTGTCTAGCCAATCAGTGCAGGTCCTTTTCTCCCTCCTTAGTGTCCAACCTTTTATACAACTCTTCATATGCCTTATCCTTCGCCACCTCTCTCTTTGCCATGCACCTCATCTCCTTATACTCTTGTCTACTTTCTTCATCTCGTTGACATTCCCACATCTTCTTCGCCAACCTCTTTCTCTGTATACTCTCCTGTACTTCTTCATTCCACCACCAGGTCTCCTTGTCCTCCTCCCTCTTTCCAGATGTCACACCAAGCACCTTTCTAGCCATCTCTCGTACTAGCTCTGCTGTAGTTACCCAGCTATTCGGTAACTCTTCACTGCCACCCAGTGCCTGTCTCAACTCTTCCCTGAACATCACCTCACAATTACCCTTTTTCAATTTCCACCATTTGATCCTTGGTGCTGCCCTCACACTCATCCTCCTCTTTTTGATCACCAATGTCATCCTACAAACCACCATCCTATGCTGCCTAACTACACTTTCCCATGCCACCACTTTACAGTCTCCAATCTCCTTCAGACTGGCCCTTCTACATAAGGTATAATCCACCTGTGTGCATCTTCCTCCACTCTTGCATGTCACACTATGCTCCTTCCTCTTGTTAAAATACGTATTCACCACAGCCATGTCCATCCTTTTCGCAAAATTCACTACCATCTGACTTTCTGCATTCCTTTGCTTAACACCATACCTACCCATCACTTCCTCATCCCCTCTGTTCCCTTCATCAACATGCCCATTGAAATCTGCTCCAATCACCAGTCTCTCACCCTTGGGTACAGTCATCACCACTTCATCCAACTCGCTCCAAAATATTTCTTTCTCATCCATCGCACACCCAACTTGTGGAGCATATGCACTAACAACATTCATCATTACACCATCAGTTTCCAACTTTATAAACATCACTCTATCTGACACTCTTTTCACCTCCAAAACACTCTTAGCATACTGTTCCTTCAGGGTAATGCCTACGCCATTTTTCCTTCCATCCACACCATGATAAAACAATTTGAAACCACCTTCGATGCACCTAGCCTTGCTCCCCTTCCATCTGGTCTCTTGCACACACAATATACCAACCTTCCTTCAGTCCATCATATCAGCTAGCTCTCCCCTATACCAGTCATACTTCCAACATTCAAAGTTCCGACCCTCACTATTACAGTCCTCGCCTTTACCTGCCTTCGGGCATGCCTTCCCCCTCTTCTCCTCCTTCTATATCTATCTATATATGTATTTCTCTGATTATTTATATATATATATATATATATATATATATATATATATATAGTTACAGTTCAAAATATTGAAAGCACAGTTGACAGAAAAGTTTTTAGGGGATGAAGAACATTAAAAGCACAAAATATTGAAAACACATTTGACTGAATGCTCAAATGACTTGATGCTAATTTTTTAATAAACATTATTAAATTATCGTATATGACATAGGCAGTCTTACATTTATATAAATGAAAAACCACATTAACACCACTTCAGTTGCAAACGTTATACATCACAGACACCATTGAAAGAACTGTAGTTGCAAACATTATATATCCCTTATAATCTATCCCATCATTGTCAGTTAAGTATTGTATGGCTCATTCAAATCCTGCCTCTTAAGCCTCTTTCCTTCTCTGCATATATTGTTCCCACAATTCCCATTTTTCCTGTGTAGTTTGCTCTTTCCCTTTTCTAAAGATCCCAATTCCAGTGGTTTTATCTCTGTTACTATATTCACTACTTCTAGTAAAGTTGGTTTAGACTTTGATTTCCATTTTCTAGCAGTTGCTTTTTTGGCAGCCACCATAATTAGACTCAGCAAGGCTGTATTATGTCTAGGCAATTCATTTTCTGTATCATAGCTCAAAAAATAATCTCCCCAGGCAATTCAATCTGCCCACCCAACATCTCCGACAGAGCAGTCTGCAGGGAATCCCTAAAGTCTGCCAGCTCACAACTTAATGCTCATTTTTATAGTGTTTGTAAATGAGTGTGCAGAAAAAGGAATATTTCACTGAAAAGGTTGAAGTGGTTGGTGTGCATTGTGTGTTCATAGGCTAGAGTTAGGTAAGGTGGTAGAGTTACTGTTTTGTATGTTTGGTGTGGTATGTATTTTGTGTCCTTTGTCTTGTGTAATAGTGAAGTTAGGTAAAATGTTTTTAGCAACGTAATCTATAGGGTAAGGGTTAGCACGCATGACCAAGATGATGCTGGTGTGCTTACCTAACCCTGACCCTACACATCATGTTACTAAAAACACTTTCCCTAATAGTATCACTTGCAAGATAACACTCTATCTTAATTTTGAATTTGATGCGAACAATAAAAGGCATTTCTAGTTATCATAGAACCATTGCATATTTTGTGATTCTGTATTATGAGTCTTCAGTGTTTTGTGCTTTTTTTTTTTTTTTTTTTTTTTTTTTTAGATATTTGTGGACAGATGGATGGATTGAAGTTCAATATTTTGAACTCTAGATATTGAATGACATAATCATGTATGTTTTACATATGCACATGTATGCATTTATGTAGATATGTGTGTGTATTTATATATATATATATATATATGTATGTGTGCGTATATATATATATCTATATCTATATATATATATATATATATATATATATATATATATATATATATATATATATATATATATATATATATATATATATATATATATATATATATGAGTCCACTTCACATGACTGAATCTCAAAATACTGAAATTCATTTGACTGAAACCATAATACCTAATTTTCAAACTACTGAAAACTCATTTGACTGAATCTCGGCATGGAAAGGTGCAGTGGTGCAGCAGTAGTGTTGTTGCCTCACAGCAAGATTTTTATCTGGAGTACCTTCTGTGCGAGTCTGCATGTCCTCCCTGCGTTCGTATGGGTTTTCTCTGGGTACTCCAGTTTCCCCCATGTTACAAAGGCATGTGCCTGAAGCATTTCTCCCCGGGCCTCCACTGAAAATTGGCTTTGTTCCAAGTCTGACTTTCCCGGTATACAAATGTTAAATAAAATAAATAAAAAAAAATTTCATTATACTGGATGCTTACAATCCTGAATTTCAAAATACTGAATTTTAAGCTATAGACATGCACATTTGCAACACCAACGACTAACCCTTTCCAAAACTTAAAAGCTATTTACATACCCTCTTAACAGAAATTGGACGATGTAAAACTAAATTATGTGGAGGCTACGCCCCCCAATTATATATATACGAACTCCAGGATCACACTACAGTAGGGAAAAGGGCATATACTTTTTACCTTACAGTACTGTGCACACTGCCACTATTGCCGGGAGCACACAAAACATTCACCATATTACTTTAGATGCTTCCCATAAAAAAGAGACATACCCACATTTAGAAATACTACAACAGTCGGCACTTTAAGTTACAGTAATTTTTTTTATCATAAGCAAGTCACAGTTGAAGGGAAACGCACATCACATATATGGCTTAAAAGTCAGTATTTTGAAATTCAGGATTGTAAGCTTTCAGTATAATGAGATTCAGTGAAATGAGTTTTCAATATTTTGAAAATTAGGTTTTGTGGTCTCAGTCAAATGAAAGTCAGTATTTTGAGATTGTCATGTGAAGAGGACCTATATATAGATATAGCAGTATATATATATATATATATATATATATATATATGTGTGTGTGTGTATATATCTTTTGGTTGGGACCTACATCACCCTCCTTAACTCCTCTTTTGAAACATGTAAGGCAAAAAAGAACTTTTGAGTGAAACTTTTGCTGACATTGCATAGCACTGTTTCCATGGATTAGAAGGAATCCTCTTTACTGGACACACTTCAGATGTCAGCATTGCTTCTAGAGTTTTAACAGTTGCTTAGCTGGAGAGTTTTCAGTTACCTAAGAAGAAGGTAGTTTCAACAAATAGTACAGATTACTTCAGCTTTCACTAAGTATAATTATAGGTCAGATCTCTTTGTATGTATCATCAGTTAATAGATTCCTAAATAATAAACAGTGTTGTGTATATGCACTTTTCACTTTTGTAGTGTGACTTATGTGAATTTGTAATAGATGATATATACTTTGTAATGTTGTTTTGGCAGACTGCAGCATGATACTTTTGAGTCAAATGTTATTGTAGAGAATATGTTAATAGATATATTCTTTGATTTTTTTACAGTGGCTTGAAAGACAAAAATTTTATGTTGCATTATGAGGTAAGGTTTGTACAAGGTACTTATTTATAACGTCAGCAGTTTAAATGCTACCGTTGTAACATTTCTGTACAGTGCATTAATATGCTTGCAAAAAATGTTTTGTGTTACTAAAAAAATGGAGAGGAGTGCTCATGCTGACTTCTGTTTATACCAGCCAGTACCCCATTAACACATTCTTTCATTTACTTGGCTTGTGTGCTCTCCCTGGCATATCCCATAGTTAGACTGGTCCTTCCTCTTAAGAAGAAAAATATTTTGATAGCTGAGAACTTAGGCAGAAACTATACAGACAAGAATTGGAAAAGGAGCATTCAGTTTGTTTCCATCATTCTGTAAACTCAGGTTTTGTCCTTGCAGCCTTTCAGTCCATGAAAGTGTGTGTGCGCAGTAATGTTTGCATATGTGTACCCATGTATTCTTGCTTTTACCGTAGGGAGTCTTTGCTCGTTCCCTGTAAACATTTAAGGAACAAGTAATGATAATATCCAGCCTCTGCTGGTGTTCTCATTTGTAGTGTTTTTAATGTGTCCCACCCCTTTGCCACCCTAGGGCAGAGAGTTGACCTCTGGACTCTCAACATGCTCCTCTTAAGTGATCCTGCAGTACTCAGGCCTTTAGATGAATCTAGAGCACTGATGAGTTAGCCAGAAACCTTAACACCTACAGCACTGAGCTAGTAAGCAATACTAAGAGTTAAATACTTTATACTAGCAATACTGAAAGTTAAATGCTTTATACTTTAAAAAATCACAATGTAAGCTCTAAACATTAATGATTCATTGCCTAGGCTTGATTTATATTTTAGTTACATATGTATTTCTTAATTGAGTAGTGTCTTGGTTTTAAGATCCTTTTCTTTCATATCCAGGCTGAACTTGTGGCAGAAAGATAACTGTAATATAATGTCAGTGGCAAAACAGCACATTCGCCTTTAATGCAGAAAGCTATGGGTTCTATTCCCGCACCAGGCAGATCAATTGCTGACACTGCAGTGCACCATAATGGGGGGTTGCTGCACTCTTGAGTGTACTGTTCTTCAGATAAAATGTGTTGACAGTAGTCCCTCAGATCCAACTTTCACCCAGGGCACATTTGCATCAGAACTGAGAGACCATACATCCTCAACTCCAGTGAATTCTCTAGTGAGGTCGGTTCAGCTCAGACCCATCTGAATCTTTGAGACGAACTGTCGGCAGTGACGCTGACAGGGTAGTATAGGATCCGAGATCTTCGGGATTCCTTCCTCCCTCTAGGAGCCTTGTCAATTGATAGTTTTGCTCTGGTGTCAGCCTCTGAGCCCAGCCAAAGGGCACCCAGGGTTGACCCACCTTCAGGAGTTTCGGTTCTTGCAACGAGGCTTCCCAGATCTGTGTCAAGCTCAGCGGGTGAGGCTTTCGAGGGAGTGCTGTCTCAACTCAGAGAGAGAAGACTAACCATCAAAATTGGATCCACCCTTCCTCCATAGGATTTCCCAGGGTCCGCAGCTTGCTGTTCTTGTCCCATCTCAGGGCAGCCAGTTTCTAGAAGTCTTGAGCTAGTCCTCCTAGAAGAGACTATGACAGCTTTTGATTCCTCCCCTGAACAACCCACAGAAGAGGTACACAGGTAGAACAAGTGCTGAAGGAGGCAATTGGATTCTTCTGAGGAATTTTGTACCACTTACACTGACTTTGATGAAGGAGAAAGTCCCCCCCCCCATCTTTTTCGGTGAGCTACTCAAACTTCTTAGACAGAAAGGGGGTTGGTCTTTTCAAGAGCCTTCTCCAGACAACTGAGTTTTCATTGAGTCTTTTGGTTCTGGCCCATCTACATTTTGGTAGTCCCCTTGGCCAATGAGATGGTAGACCTGATCTGTGCGCGGGAGTGGAAGGAGTTGGAGACAGCTGAGCCCATTCCCCCCCCCCCCAAAAAAAAATTCCTTCTTGCTCCCAAAGACTGTCCTCATTGGAGCAAAAGGCCTTCTGTAGATTCAGTAGTGGCTGCAGCCACTAAGAAGGAACTTGCAGGAAAGAGTTCCTCTGTTCATCCACCAGACAGAGAATCATTTGCATTGGACAAATTTTAGAAGTGTGTTTATGCCTCACTTACTTTTTCAGTGAGAGAGCTTAATTACTTGGCATATGTCATGCGTTTCTAGAGGATTTGACCAAGGAGATCACCAAATCTCTATCAGGAAATTTATACAGATCAAAGAAAATTTATTGATTCACAGTTGGCTACCACAGTCCTTATCCAATGTCTCTGTGTGCCTTATCTCCAACGTCACTGAGAGTGTATCTAGAGTTGCTGGCACAGGCATTTCCATAAGGAGGCATGCCTGGAAGTGGTCATACGACTTTATGGAACATTTCAAAATATCCATCATTGCCATCTACATTGGATAAACCCTTTTTGGTCCCAAAGTTAGAGACTATCTCAAGATGTGAGAAAGATGGTAAATCCCTATCTGCCATTGAGATCAAACTCTCCAACCCTCAGTGGACCTTCTCCAGAAGCCAGAAGGGGAAGCAAGAGAATTTGGTTTCACAAATATCAGGGATTTACACTGGACACTCCCAGAGAAAGAGCCCCCCCCCCCCCCCCCCGAGGCTGTAGGGGAAACTTTTATAATGACCATCGCCCAAGGAATAAAGGTGGCCTGCAAAATCAAGATCAGGGTCATTTCTTGGAGAAGGCTTTCCAGTGTACCTGAACAGTTGCCTGACTGTCACACCCTGGATGCAGTATGGGGTGCTTATCCTTGCACCCAATAACTTGTATGTCCATCACTCAAGACAAATGGGTGCAAAGGATCTTTACCATAAGCTATTTCATTCCCTTTCATATATTTCCTCCACCACTGAAAAGATTCCCAATGTTCCACTCTCACAAATGGAAGACGCCATTCATAAATAAAGCATGTGATATTGTCAATTTTCACTTTATTCTCACTAATGGCTTTGGTTCCGACTCAGTCATTACCAAAGCTAAGGAAGAAAGGCTAAAAAGACTCAGAAAACAGAAAGATAGTGAAAAGTAAATCTACAATAAAGAACTAGCAAGAAAAAGAATTATAAGGTAATAATATATACAAAAACACTTACTCTAAGCCCAAGAGCAAGAGACGACCAACATTCTTCGCAAAGTGGCAAATGCAATCTGAGGTAATGCATGAGGTGCATTGTGGGTAAAGGGGAGCTGCCCAGGAGCAAAGTTTTTGACCACGAGCTTTGGTAATGGCTGAGGGTCAGATCCAAACATATCAGTGAGGGAAAGGTGAAAATGGACAACACACATGGAATGTTATCGTAAGTACATAACTGCTTTTTTTGCGAAATCAATCATCCAAGTCCCTGCAGACCAGAGAGAATCAGGAATTTACTCAAAGTTCTTTTTACTGCCAAAGAAAAATGGGGAAGTATCTTCACTTCTGGCTGGGAGCTAGTCATTTCCAATTCAGAGCTTTGCTCATCTGCAACTGCAGGGTTTCAGGGTATTCCCATATTTGAATGACTGGTTCATCACTGCGCCTACCAGGAATCTACTCAGTCAAGCAAGAGACTCCATGCTCCAACTGAGTATAGACTTGAGAATTACAGTGAACCTAACAAAATCTAAGCCGCAACCATTTCAGTCACTAGAGCTTATCAAAGCACTTCTGGTCACAAAAGTTCAGATAGCATGGCTCCCCCAGACAAGAGTTGCATCGCTTCACTAATACGCCCAAGAGGTTTTGTCCCATCAGAAGCCACCAGCAAAAATAATTCTTTACTTTCCGGGTTCTATGGCAGGCTGTACTACTTTAGTCCCCCTAGACCAGTTCTATACATGAGTACTTCAGTAGAGTCTGACGGTTCAATGATCAGTCAGAAAACAGCCCATGTCTCCAACTGTCATTAATGAATATTTGCAGAACATACATATAGTGGTGGCTGGAATCTCCACATGTTCTACCAGGACATCCTTTCATTCTTCCTCCCTCCCAAAGCCACAGTGAATGCAGACGCTTCCCAACTGAGGTGGGGTGAGCATTATCAGGGAAAGACAGTCCAAGGCAAAGGTCAGTGTACTGGAGATGAGAGCAGTTTTTCTAGTGTAGCAAGCATTTCAGGGCTCTTTTCCCTTAGTTGTGATATCTGTCCAGACAGGCAACATGGCAGTTGCTCAGTACATCAGCAAATAATGAGGAACCAGATCCTATTGGTTGTGTCAAGAGGCCACAAGAGTATGTCATATGGGCAAAATCTTACCATTTTCTAATAGCAATGCCCATTGGGGCCAACCTTGATGTGATCTGGGTCACCTATCCCCACAACACCACATGCAGAAAGTTTTTTGCTGTAATTTCCCAGGAGGGGGAGTCACCCAGGGATGCTGTAATGCATTCTTAGCCATTAGGACTCCTTTATGCCTTTCCTAAGATGCCCCTGATTCCAAAGTTTCTACAGAAATCATTCACAGTGGAGGGTCGCAGTCATCCTTCTAGCCTTTTAATGTCCTCAACAATGTGGCTTCCCCTTCCTCTGGCCTCATCTAGTACACCCTCCCTGGGTGCTGGGCTCAGATCCAGATCTACTTTTTAACCCATCTGGGTGGCCTCACCTGAATTTCCAATCCCTCAAGTTGTCCGCATGGTTTCTCCCATTTGAGTGAAGGTTCAACAGTCCAGGTTTTCGTCTTCAGTTCACATTTTGTCCTCTTCTCAGAAACTTTCTACAAGAGAAATCTTACAAAAGCAAATGGAAAAGATTCTCTGTTTGAGCAGTTGAAGACAGTATTGATCCCCTTCTTAGCTCCTCTTTCAGTAATTTTGGACTTTCTCGCCTATCCTTTTTCAAAATGGAGTGTGGAGCTACCTACCTCACCATCAAGGTGCAGTTAGCTACTGTATCCTCTTTCTTCCAAGTTTGTGAAAATCACACAACCATAACATCTGTCAGATTATCCAAGGCTTTCATTAGAGAAACTTTTCTTTTACATCCCCTGCTTGGAAATCCAGCTCCTCCCTGGGATATTACTATTTTACTGTAAGCATTAGCAGGTCCCACATTCAAATCTGCTGCTAGGGTTGACCTAAAGTTTAGATCATACAAGTCTTTATTTTTGTTTGCCCTCACTTCAACCAGTAGAATTTCTGAGCTTTACACCTTGTCCTCAAAATGTCCTTACCTGAGCTTTCTCACAGAGTGTACCTGAAAATCAACCCCTATTTTCTCCCTAAGGTGGCCTCTGAATTATCTGGCAATGAGTCCATAAATCTTCTAGTGTTCTTCTCAAATTTTCCAAACAAGGTTGAATATGTGTTACATTTGCTAGATGTTCACCATCAGTTATATTTTTACTTACAACGGGCAAAACCTTTCAGAAAGTCTGAGCAATTATTTCTATCATTTTCAACTGCTTAGTTGGAAAAAGGAGTATCCAAAGTCACCCTTTCATGTTGGCTGTCTCATTGCATATCTTATGTCTGTCACGAAATAAGTCTGTCACTTCTTTTAATTTCAAAAGCTTGTTCCACTACATCTGTGGCTTCATATACTTTTCTAGTATACCTATTGACAACATCTGTGCTGCAGCTACCTGGTCCAAGATCCTTACTTTCATTTCACATTACAAATTGGACATACAGTCTACATTAAGAAACAGATCCAAAAGACAACATCAGATAGAGAAGTTGTGTACTCACCATAATGATAGGTTTGTCGTCTTTTTTTGTCCTTCCTCAACTACCCACCCCCACCATCCCTTCCATTTGTCTTATAGCTTCTCACATTGTCATATTTGGAGGACTGACTGACCTAGCCTTGGCTCCTTGAGGTTTTCCCTCTATAAGCTGGCAATGCTTTAGCCCAACATTTTTTGCTTATTACTCTTTAGATTCCTAATTTTGTTTTGCTTCTGGCAGGCAAACTTAACCTGAGGTAGCTCGTTCTTTGCACACGGATTATGGGTAAGGGGACGAACCTGAGCACTGGATCTAAAGCATCAAAGTGTTTGAAGTCGTATTTGAGACCCATACATTGAGGAAAGATGGAAACAGACAGCACAGATCTGTCTTCATGGTGAATACATAACTTTCTTTTAAGATGCATATCTTCAGCATTTGTATTGTCCTTTAAATTCTTTTATCATCCACAATTACACATCTTCAGCATCTCCTTCCTGGGTTGTGGATGTAGACCTTGAAGCACTTTGCTTCTCATGATGTACAGCTCACTGGTTTCTCATTCATAAAGGAACATCTGCCGTATGCCTCCTGCTCTTTTTTTTTCTCTCCAGTGATTTTCAGACCTGTATAATGCTTTTTAGTTTTGGTAGGTATTCTAATACTTTTTTAATACAGTTCACCTTTATTGACTTGCAGTTGAACTTAACCTCACAATATAAACTTAGGTCCAGATACAGCTACAGTGCAATGGAAAAGTATCTGCCCCCTTCCTGATTTCTTATTTTTTTGCATGCTTGTCACACTTAAATGTTTCAGATCATCAAACAAATATAAATTTTAGACAAAGATAACCCAAGTAAACACAAAATGCAGCTTTTAAGTGATGATTTTATTTATTAAGGGAAAAAAACTATCCAAACCTACATGGCCCTATGTGAAAAAGTAATTGCCCCCTAAACCTAATAACTGATTGTGCCACCCTTAGCAACAACAACTGCAGTCAAACATTTGTGATAACTGACAATGAGTCTTTCAGATCACTGTTGAGGACTTTTGGCCCACTCTTCTTTGCAGAATTGTTCTAATTCAGCCATATTGGAGGGTTTCCTTGCATGAACTACCTTTTTAAGGTCAAGCCACAGCATCTCAATTGGATTCAAGTCCGAACTTTGACTAGGCCACTCCAAAACCTTCATTTTGTTTTTTTAAGCCATTCAGAGGTGCACTTGCTGGTGTGTTTTGGAATATTGTCCTGCTGCATAACCCAAGTGCACTTCAGCTTGAGGTCACGAACTGATGGTCGGACATTCTCCTTCAGGATGTTTTGGTAGAGAGCAGAATTCATGGTTCCATCAATCACAGCAAGTCATCCAGGTCCAGAAGCAGCCCCAGACCATCACAATACCACCACCATGTTTGACTGTTGGCATGATCTTTTTCTGAAATGCTGTGTTACTTTTATGGCCGATATAACAGGACACACACCTCCCAAAAGGTTCAACTTTTGTTTTGTCAGTCCATAGAATATTTTCCCAAAAGTCTTGAGGATCATCAAGATGTTTTTTGGTAAAAGTGAGACTAGCCTTTGTTCTTTTTGGTCAGCAATGGTTTTTGCCTTGGAACTCTGCCATGCATGCCATTTTAGCCCAGTCTCTTTCTTATGTTTGAGTCATGAACACTGACCTTAACTGAAGCAAGTGTGTTTTGGATCATTGTCCTGCTGCAGAACCCAAGAGCGCTTCAGCTTGAGGTCACAAACTGATGGCTGGACATTCTCCTTCAGGATGTTTTGGTAGATTCTATCAATCACAGCAAGTCGTCCAGGTCCAGAAGCAGCAAAGCACCCCCAGACCATCACACACTACCACCAATACGTTTGACTGTTGGCATGATGTTCTTTTTCTGAAATGCTGTGTTACTTTTACGCCAGATGTAAAGGGACACACACACCTCAAAAAGTTCAACTCATCAGTCCACACAATATTTTCCCAAAAGTCTTTGGGATCATCAAGATTTTTTTTGGCAAAAAGTGAAACGAGCCTTTATGTTCTTTTTGGTCAGCAGTAGTTTTCACCTTGGAACTCTGCCATGCATGCCATTTTTGCCCAGTCTCTTTCTTATAGTTGAGTCTTGAACACTGACCTTAACTGTGGCAAGTGAGGCCTGCAGTTCTCTAGATGTTGTGCTGTGTTCTTTTGTGGCCTCTTGGCTGAGTCGTCGCTGTGCTCTTGGGGTAATTTTTGTAGGCCGGCCACTCCTGGGAAGGTTCACCACTGTTCTATGTTTTCTCCATTTGTGGATAATGGCTCTCACCGTGGTTCGCTGGAGTCCCAAAGCTTTAGAAATGGCTTTGTAACCTTTTCCAAACTGATTGATGTCAGGTACTTTGTTTCTCATCTGTTCCGGAATTTCTTTAGATGGTGGCATGATGTCGTCCTTTTTTGGGATCTTTTGGCCTACTTCACTTTGACAGGTTCTATTTAAGTGATCTCTTAATTCAACAGGTCTGGCAGTAATCAGGCCAGTGTGTGGCTAGTGAAAGTGAACTCAGCTTTCCCAAAAATGTGATTAACCACAGTTACTTCATGATTTAACAAGGGGGGAAATTACTTTTTCACATAGGACCATGTAGGTTTTCAATAGTTTTTTTTTTCCTTAATAAATAAAATCATCACTTAAAAACTGAATTTACTTGGGTTATCTTTGTCTAATATTTAAATTTGTTTGATGATCTGAAACATTTGTATGACAAACATGCAAAGAAATAAGAAATCTGGGAGGGGCAAATACTTTTTCATTGCACTGTATATACACTGGATTGTAAACACTGACTTTAAACTGGATGCAAATATTACAACCTTAACATTTAAACCTGATCATTAAAAAGGTTAGTGATGAATCTGCTGCAGTGCCCACTCAAGTCTATTAATATCATTTACCAGGCTGTTGTACTTGAATAACATTTTACTATGGAAAATTATGCAAATTAAGCAAGTCTATGTAAAATAAAGCAGTTCATACTTTACTTCTTCTTCTTTTGGCTTTTCCCGGTTAGGGGTCGCCACAGCGGATCACCTGTCCGCTCATGATTGGCAGTGGAGTTTTACAGTATCGAGTTGCCAGGCTGGTGCCCAACCTTCCACAGAAGGCACACACACACGCACTCATGCCTAGGCCCAATTTAGTGTGTCCAATCTACCTACAGCATGTCTTTGGGATGTGGGAGGAAACCCACGCGACCACAGGGAGGACATGCAGACTCCGCACAGAAGGCACCCCAGCCGAGAATCGAACCGGAGAACCTCTTGCTGCGAGGCAGCAACACTAACTGCTGCACCACCGTTTACAACAAACTCAAAATGCAGATTCTTTCAAACAAGTCTCTCCCTCCACTTCCTTATACTGCATCCAGATTTCAACACTTGTTATTTATCCACATTTATATCCTGTCCAGTAATAACCCTCCTTCAAACATACTCTGGATCTTCTCCACACCCACCTAACCTTAACTCTCTCACTTGTGCTGTACTTGGTACCAGAAGTATTTGTATCAAGTTGGATGATATCAAAACCTTTCTCGCCTCCCACTCTCCTGATGTATTAGCTATTATAGAATCATGGTTCAAAACTGACCATAACCACATTCGTCATTCTTCTTTGGTTACAAGTTTAACTCCCAGCCTGAAAGAAGAAATGGTAAGGGTACATTGCTTCTCCATAAGTCCATATTCAACTTTTCTGTAGTCACCCAGGCCAGCCGTTCTGCTGATCATCAGCCAAACTGGATTCTCACTAAACTATCACTCAAGTCATCTCCCTATATACATTGCACTTGCTTACCTTCTACCTGCTGTTACAGTTAAAGAATTCAGAGGTCTTCTTTATACCATCTACCAGTATCTAGCAAGCACATAATTGCCCGATCATTAACTTTCTTTGCTCCATTAAGCATGATTTTTTTCTACATCTTGCCACCTGAAACTACTCCAGTTAGTAACTGAACCACCCAGACGTAATGTAAAAACAAATTGCCGCTCACTCCTAGACCTCAGTATACCCTCCCACCCATCTCCTCTATTTCTACAAACCCACCCACCTCCAGTGACCACTGCCCATTAACATTCCACTTACAAAACTTGAAAACCTGCCCCCCCAAAGATGATGTCCTTTAGACCCAAGTATCCCTAGAGCCTTGCCAGTCTACAAGCCCAACTATACCCCATAGACTGACCACCCATATTTTGCCTAACTGACCCCAACATCTCCGTTAATCAATTCTCTCAACTTCTCACTCTTCAAGACATATGCTTCCCTTTAGTCTCCAGACTATTTAAACATACCAGTACTGAATGGCTTACCAAAGAATTGAAAATCTTAATACAGGTCCAAGATGAAGCCTGAAAAAAAGTTCCTGCAACCAAAAATGGAGAACACTGCACCAACTCAAGCAACAGTCAACAGGCACAAAGCCAAATATCTCAAATCAAAACAAACCACATTTCCTTACTATCTCATTTCTGGTTTGAAATAAATAACGTGTTGGAGAGTCCTTCCAAATGCACTTTCTTCACAAGAGCATATAACGTGCATGCCGGCATCCTCACACATTCTGATTTCCAGAAAGAAATCTCCTACTTCCCCTCCATGCAAAACATTCCCCCTTCTCCTTCCCTCCTGAGTATGTTTCCCTATTATACTTTTCTAAAATCACCGCCAGGTAAACCCCTGGTTTGTTTATTGCTATAGAGACTACATTGTCACCCCCTCAAATATAACTTTAACCTAAGTCTCACAACTAACACCGTGCTCACACTCTGAAAGTCAGCCTTCATTAGACCTGCTTCTAAAAATCCAAAACCCTCTTCCACCAGCCACTACCAGCCCATCTCCGTACTCCTACCCACAGCAGAATACTTGAAAAACTAATTTGTAACCAACTTACCTCATGTTGGAAAACAACATGGTTTCTGGGTAGGTAGGTGTACATTGACTGGACTCTAACCAATGACATGCTCACCAACATTGATACAGGAAATCCTATCAGTGCCATTTTCATTGACCTGACCCGTGCCTTTGACATGGTGGACTACTCAGCATTACTAGCTCACTGTCAGACACTGGCATCAGCACTGAAGCTACAAAGTAGTTCAAAGACTTCCTGCCTAACTGATCCTTTCCTATGAAGATTGGCCCCTCTATGTTACATACTGCCCATACTTACTCTGGTGTACCACAGGGTCACCACTTCCCCAGTACTCTCTTCCATTTTTATAAATAAGTTGCCACATGCAGAAGATTAAGGATCTGTTAATGAGCTGTTTGCTGTGGTCCAGAAGTCCAGGGTTCGAGTCCCCTCATCGTCTATTGCCTAACTGTGTGACTCTGAAAAATTCACTTAACCAAATAGAGCTCCCAAACTGAGCCTGGAAAATAATCCTCACTATAACTTCATTCAGATACCTAGGTGTACTACCCTGGTTAACAAATATAAAGTTAAAAAGTAAATTAATAAAACTTTAACTACTTTTGTTACAATTCCTCTTATATGCTGACGTGGTTATGTACACATCCACCCCAGAGCAACAGGTAATCCAAACCCAGCTGCAAACTGATGATCTGGAACTAATCCACTAGCTCACCTCTATAAAGCTCCTTCTCAACCCTCAAAAGGCAAGGCTATACTCTTTGATACTAAGAAAAGACCTTCCAAAGTTTCCAGCTCCATCAATCTTTTTAACCAGCAGAACAACTTTATCCTCACCACCACTTCATTCAGATACCTAGGCATCCAGTTCGACCAGTCTCTTAACTTTCAGGACCGTATTCAAAAACTTATATCTTATAGGTTCATAGGTGTGTACTAAGCTAATGGCCCTGGAGCCTTTACAAGCCTAGCCCATAGGATTACCCTGGCATCGTGCCACCCGATCTTAGTTCCCAGTGCCTCTGTCGAGTATAGCCACTGGAGTGATCCCCGGGGTGAATTTTCTATTTCCCATCTACTCATCAAGATTTCTGTTGAAGAGGGCCAGTGAGGTGCTCTGTTTGACATGGATGGGAAATCTATTCCATAGCATGGGCAGTCTCTGGGTTATGAACCTGTCCCTCCAGTATGTTCTGTTGATTGTGGTAATGAGGTTGAGGTCTCTGGAGCGTGTGGTGCGGAGGGATTGGGATTTCTTTAGATGTAGCATTTGTAATAGAGCTGGGTCATTCATGGCTTTGTAAGTCAAGCAGAAATCACCTCTAAGTAGGCGATATGAGGCAGAGAATAGATGGAGTTTTTTGAGTCTGTCCATATATGACAAGTGTTTAAGGCCTAGGATCCTCTTTGTGAAGTACTTTTGTGGCCTCTCCAGTTGTTGCAGGTGTCTAGTGAGGTACATGCCAAATGGGGCATTGTACTCAAAGATTGACCTAGTGAGGGAAGAGTAGTGGTAGACAATGACCTCTTTCTTCCTGGATGCAAAACCGTTGGTAGTGAGATGTGCCACATAGAAGGACATTTTGACCACATTGCCAATGTGGTGGTCAAAAGAGGGGTTGCTGTCAACCTGTGTTCCCAGATCTCTTACAACACCTTCTGAGTTCAGTGGACTACCATCGATGTGGTAATTCATGGGAACTAGGTTTTTCCCAAAGGAGATGACACATTTTTTGGCATTGCGCTTAAGGCCATGGTTCTGACACCAGTTGTCGGTCTCAGTGAGGCCTTTCTGTAGGATGTCATCATCACTTGGGGAGTTAATAATGCTCCCAGCTTGCAATCATCTGTGAACTTTGTCAGCCAGAGTCCCTTCATGTTGGTCTGGACTTCTGAGAAGTAGATACCAAACAGAAGAGGACCCAGGACCGATCCCTGTGGGACTTAACTCGTGACTGGTTGGCAGTCTGACGTGAGACAGCTACTTTCACACTGTGGGTTTTATCTGTGAGCCAGTTTGTAACCCACCTAGTGATATAGGGGTTGATGCCTAGCTTAGTGAGTTTTTCTATGATTTCTGAGTGGGGAATGGTATCAAAGGCCTTGGCCAGATCAAGGTATGCTGTATGAACTACCTTGCCTTCATCCACAGCTCTGGTGACTGACTCAAAGAAGTTGGCCAAGTTGAGCGGCATGATCTACCCTTCGCAAAACCAAACTGTGTGGGATCCAGAATTTGGAGATTCCCTATATCCTTGTTAGGTCCATGATGATGTGTTCCTTAGCTTTGGATAACAGACTTGTCAGGCTAATGGGGAGTTAGTTCCCAGGGTCTGTAGTCATTCCTCCTTTGTGGAGAAGAATGACTATAGCAGTGTGCCATTCAGTAGGGACAAAGCCTGATGTGAGGCTGTGATTGTACAGGGCACACAAGTGAGGTGCCAGTTCACTCTGTAGTTCATGTATAACACAGCCAGGGATATTGTCAGGTCCCATAGAAGCTGTATTCTTGGTCTTGGACAGTGCTGTTTTAACCTGTGCAGCAGTTATACTGGGTGCATGGCAATGTACTGGTATTGTGATTGGTCCTTGGGGGGAGGGAGAGGGGTAAAGTTCGCAGTGAATCTGTCTCCCAATATATTGGCAATATCTTTTGGCTCGGTATAGGAGGTACCATTGTGCAGTAGCTCAGAGCAAATCTGGGTATTGCTGTGGAGATTCTTTACATAACTATAGAAGGCCTTGTGGTTGTCTTTACTATTTGTTGCAATTCCGTTTTCAGGATTTGATGAGGGATCTCAACTTTTTGTTGAGGCTGATAAGGAAGCTTTTCCAGTCTTGGGACTTCACCTTATTCTGCATCAGTTTCCTCCTTCTGTTGTACAGTTTGTTTATGGCAGGGGACCACCAGATTAGCTTCCTTCTTTTGGAGGAGAGCATCTTGGTTCTGTTGGGTATGGCGAGATCCATGCATTTGTGTATGTGTTCGTACAGTGCATTGTTGTATGATTCGGTGGTCATGCAACTATTCTCCATTTGCATGGGTGCTGTGAAGTTAGCTACCTCTGTTTTTAGGAGCCCAAAGTTAGCTTTGGAGAAGTTTTTCATGGTGGTTACCTTTGGTGGGATTTCCAAGGTGATTAGTTTGTGGTTGGATCTAACCAGGGAGGAGTTGACTATTGTTATAGAGCAACGGTTGTCCATGTTGGTAATGACAAGTTCAATGGTGTTGCTACTCCTAGGGGGGTAAGAACGAGCTGGTCCAGGGCATTAGAATTAATGAATTCCACGAAACGTAAAGGTAAATCAACTGCCTCCTTTTCTAGGCTCAAAAAATATCTCAGTTCCTTTCATCAACAGCTACAGCAGCCATTGGAAAAGGTTTCTTGCTCGCAAACCTTGAGAGTGACTTTTTTTTTGCCACTTTCTCTAATAAAATTATATCCACACATACCTTATCTAGTCAAATATGCTGCTTCTTCAACAGTTCCCCTTATCTTGAACACGCCACTGCCTTACTTTATACAAGGCAAATTGGCTTCCAGCACAAACCAGATCCAACCTATTTCTGGACACCCAACTCTTCATATTACTCCTCCAAGATGCACCTTCTCCACTTGCAGTGAAACTTATCACTAACACCCCAACCTGCAAACTCAGAAGTCAGGTTACAGTAGGACCTACTCTCGAAAGTCTGAATACTTCATCAGAGGGAAAACACACTTATCTAAGATAACTAAAGCCATATTTTGAGAAGAATGGGAAGATTCATATTTTTCTTTTATGTAGGGTTAAATAATGGCAGATTATTTGCTTAGCTCTTCTGTATTTACTTGGTTTTCACCTGCTGAGAGGGCTGTATTAATAGACGGTGCTGCTTAGTATCAAAAGGGAGGTTATTTCCCAACATTAAGGTCTTGGAGACCAAGATCAAGGTTAGCACCAGCTTAGAGAAAACATCCTTTTGTTGATTTTTTTTATTATTTTTTATTTTTTTTTTTATATTTATTTTTTTTTTTATGGTTATTCCTCCTTAGAACCATTGGGTGTGCTAAGTGGGTAGGTGAACCCTGGAGTTACCTGACATGGACCCTTAGTGTGTGTGTCTTATTGTTTACACTACATTTTTCTCCTTAATGGTTTGACTGTGTGGTATTATAACTGGGTCCAAAACTATAACATTCATACCATCCATTTTTTCATATATATTAAATGCATGCAAGCCCACCCACTGGGCTCTTTAAGACTTACCTTTATCAACATTAAAGTTAAATCAGTTAGCTATCCCTTTAAGTAGCATTTAGCTAATGTCCAGTTTAAAAATAATAATGTAGATACCCATGTGTGACCTTGTACTACAAATTAGTTATAAACAAAAGTATCAATCTCTAAACAGACCATACAGATTGGACTGAAAATAGCACAAGCAATTTTGTGTATAATACTTCAACAGACCTATGGCCTTACGGTTAATAGTAGAACTAATTTTATCAGTGTTCTCCTGTATTATCTGTTTCAAATTAGAGTTTTTAATAAGTGCATTATTTAACTTTTATTTAGTTTCAAGGCATTTTCAATGTATATTAGTTTATCCCCATATTTGACCACCACTGATCCCATTGCCTTCTCATACATGTGTATGCAGGTAATTGAACTACTTTAATTTGTTGTGAAAAAGAAAAATGCTGATGTCCTTCAAGGATGCATCTGCAGTCCTTACAAATGGGTTGTCCTGTCGTCAGGCAGCCCTTCGGTCGGCCGGATTCCAAAGTCTGGGTCTGGCCTCTGCTGATGTCGCACTTCACCCGACGTCATAGCTGCAGTTATTCGGGTATAAAGGTATCAGCCGACGCCATCTTCCCCAGTCTTTCTTGCCGCGTGGCGCCCGAAGCAGAAGCTGTTCGCAAGTGCCGGTCAGTCAGAACCAGAGATTACTACTACCGAAGACTTCTAAAAAGCTAAGTACCCCGTTGGGGACTCTTTCTTGCCTCAGCCGATGTCAGAAAAAGTGAATAACTGTTTATCCTGTGGGAAACAAATACCTCATAAAGATTTCCACTCTTACTGCTTACCTTGTTTAGGCCCAGACCACGACGTAGCAGCTTGTCTAGCCTGTGCTTCTTTCAACCGACGGACGCTTAGACGTCGGTCGGAATTTGCTGAGGAGTTTTTCGGCTCCGCTTTTGCTTACATTATGCCGTCGGATACTCCGACTACGCAAATTTCTAAAAAGCGCAAGGAAAAGGACCGACACTCGCGGTCCGCGGTTTTGGCCGAAACCGCGGTTAAGCCAACCGCGAGTGTCTCGGTTTCGGCTGAAACCGAGTCCACGGTTCTTCCTTCGACCGAAAGCTTTCCTCCTACCGAGGCCTCATCCAGCATGGTTGAATTTGCTACTGAAATCCCACCCGCTCTTGCAGGTTCTCAGGATTTATCTGATACTATCCCTTTGGATATTTTTACCCCTGCACGTGGAGCTGCGAGGCCTCCTGCATCCATGTCGATTAAGGCCTTTGCCAGGGCTAAAGCAGCAAAATCTACCAAAACTGTGCCTGCTAAGACCCCCTCTCACAGGCCTAGCTCTAGTTCACAAATGCTTAGTCTAGCAGAGGATCTCATTTCTTTGATCAGGGGATCCTAACCACACCCAGACAGGGCCTCTCACCCACCTCCAGAGAAGAGGCCTAGAGTAGAGCCCCCTGAGCCAGTTTCTACAGATGACTCCTCTGATGAATCAGATAATTCAAACCCTCCAGAGGGCCCTTTTTCTCCTTATGAAGACTCTGATGCTGAAGAGTCCATTCCTTCTGCCTCTCCGCCTGAGGAATTTTCCTTTGGGGAAACCTTGCATGCTATGAGGGAACAATTTCAATGGCAGGGCCAGGATTTTTCAGACTCTAGGAAAAGGCTTAGAACCTTTTTGCATTTGCCACAGCATAGGCCTTTAGCCATTCCTCCAGTACTTACTGTTGTGGATGATGCATTTAATGATGCTTGTACTGCTCCTGATTCTCTTCCTCCGGCCCCTGCTAAGCCCAATAGGTACTACAGGGTTCCGGACCCACATTATCATTTGTATAAGGCTCCTTTTGCAGATCCCGAAACTATCTCCCAGGGACCTAAGGCTGTAGCAGCTACCTCTGCCAAAAACCCCCTCCCCTCTGAAAGGGAATCTAGGGCCTTAGAGAGATGGGGTAAAAAAGTTTACACTTCTGCTACTCTTTCAGCTAGGGCCTTGAACTGTCAATTCCACATGATTCAGTATCAAGAATTTATGTTAGACCAGTTAACTAAAAAACTGTCCTCGGATGAGCCATTAGACAAAAAGTCTGTTCAGGAAATGGTACATAACATTCAGCAGGTCAGTAATCATTCCTTAAAATGCGGCTATGATGCACTGGAGGCTTCCTTTAGATCAGCCATGACTGGTACAGTGATCAGAAGACATGCATGGTTAAAAGAGCAGTCCTTACCATACCATGTTAAATCAAAGCTCCTAGATGCTCCCATGGATAAGCTCAATTTGTTTGGCTCTCCTGCACAACAGGTGCTGAAGAAGGTGGAAGAAAGCAAAATCTGTCCAGACAGTCAAGGATTTCTTGCAGGTCCAACCTCCAAGGTTTAGCAGGAACTGGCCTTCCAAGAATTGGTCCTTTCCAGAAACCTCCAGAGCTCAGAGAGGCAGGAATAGGCGCTCAAGAGGCAGGGGTCAATCCAGAGGTGCCTACAGGGGACGTCAGTGGCAGGCTAACAACCAGCGAGGTACAGCCACAGACCCAGCCACCACCACTTCCACAGGACAATCACAGTGACTTGGCTCTGGCACCGCCTACCAGGGAACAACTAGAAGCACCCTTAGGCGGGAAGCTAGCCTTATTTTCAGTAAACTGGCATTACATCACAGGAGACAAATGGATTTTACAGACAATAGACCAAGGTTACAGGTTTCACTTCCATACTCTACCAAGGAAGAGAGGAATGCCAAACCTACCTCCAAATCAGAAGACAGAAGCTCTAAAACAAATAACTCACTTACTAAGGATCAGAGCTGTAGAAAAGGTACCATCTATGCAACAAGGGCAAGGATTTTACTCCAGACTCTTCCTGGTACCAAGAAAAGAAAACCAATGGAGACCTATTCTTGACCTGTCCGCTTTAAACACATATCTCATTGTTCCAAAATTCAAAATGCTGACCCTACAGCAACTTCTTCCCATGCTGGGCAAGGAGTCTTGGCTGGTAACTCTAGATCTCAAGGAGGCATACCTGCACGTCCCCTTAAGACCAGATTGCAGAAGATACCTCAGATTTCTTGCAGGATCAGAGCATTATCAATTCTCAGCATTGCCCTTTGGCTTATCTACTGCGCCCAGAGTATTCACGAAATGCCTGGCATCAGTAATTGCTCATTGCAGGCTTCAGAGAATTCAAATCTACCCTTACCTGGACGACTGCCTGTTACAAGCGGACAACAAAAACAAGTTAACAAAAGACTTGAAAAGGGTCATTCATCTACTGCAAGCCCTGGGATACACAGTCAATATAAAAAAGTCAAGGCTGATACCATCCCAAAGGATAACCTTCTTGGGTGCAGAGCTGGACACATCAAAACAAATGGCATTCCTAACAGTAGAAAAACAGGAACAACTCCCTCTCTACTTCATGGCATTAACAAAGCAGAACCAGCTAACAGCAAGAAAAGTCCTGCAAGCCCTGGGTTACATGGTATCCTGCATAATATTGATTCCACATGCCAGACTACATATGAGAAAGTTACAGTGGTACCTAAGGAATTTATGGTCTCAGCACAAGCACAGCCTAGAAACCCAAATTCCAATAATTCCATGCCTGAAGCAAGAATTCCAATGGTGGGCTCAGGCCTGTCAATCAAACAAAGGACTGCCCTTCCACAGCACTCAACCAAGCCAGACCATCACAACGGACGCCTCAGACCTTGGTTGGGGGGCGCACATGCTGGACAAGTACATACAAGGCTTATGGACTCAAGATCAGCTGAACCTACACATAAATCAAAAGGAAATGCTGGCAGTAAAACTGGCAATTCAGACATTCAGACCATTTCTTCAACAGGGTCAACTGTTGATAAGGACGGACAACACCACAGTTATGTGGTACATCAACAAACAGGGAGGCATACATTCATACCCTCTATGCCGGATGGCAATGGACCTCTGGAATGTGGCCCTGAGCTTCAACATTCAGTTGCAAGCAATTTTTGTGCCAGGAAAAGAAAATATACTAGCAGACATCCTAAGCAGAACTACCACGGATGCCCACGAATGGATGCTGCATCCGGACATCTTCAAAACCATTACAGGGAAATGGGGACTACCAGAAATGACTTATTTGCATCCCCACACAATCACCAACTGAAAAAATTCTGCACGAGGACGTACCACCCACTTGCTTGGAAAGTGGACTCCCTATCATTCAGTTGGAAAAACCTGACAGCATATGCATTCCCACCTCTTCCTTTGATGCACAAGGTGCTATTGAAGATCAAAGAAGACCGTCCAAGGATCATCCTGATAGCTCCAGACTGGCCAAGGCAACATTGGTACCCATTACTGAGGAGTATGTCTCTGGAACAAATATGGCCTCTGCCCCTAGTTCCCTTACTGTTAACACAGAACAACTTCACAACCCTGCATCCAAACCTGAAAACTCTGCAGCTGACTGCCTGGAACATTGCATAAGACCAAATAACCCAGATTTATCTCAAAGGGTTAAAGACATTATCTTGGAGGCTCGCAGACCCTCAACAAGAAAAAAATATTCAGCAAAATGGAAAAGGTATCTCATTTGGAGTACTGCAAAAGGAGAAAATGTGTCACTGGTAAACATAGCTAACATCCTGGAATACTTGGCAGAGCTCTTCCACAATGGCCGGTCCTATTCTTCCATTAAGATTCATGCATCAGCTATTTCAGCAGAATATAACTTGGATCCTCCAGTCTTTTCGCATCCTCTGCTCAGGCAGTTTCTAAGAGGAATTAAAAATGTAAAACCACCTAGGAAGCCACCATTGCCAGCATGGGACTTGAATTTTGTGCTAGAAAAGTTGACACTCCTCCTTTCGAGCCAGCAGCAACAGCAGAATTACAGTACTTATCATGGAAAACTGCTTTCCTGCTTGCAATCACTTCAGCAAGAAGGGTTTCTGAACTACAGGCATTAATGGCAGTACAGCCCTTCCTGATCTTCCATCAAGATAGAGTGTCTATGAGAACTAATCCTACTTTTATGCCAAAGGTGGTCTCCAGAGTATCTTTAAACCAGGCTATCCACCTGCCTACATTCTTCCCCAACCCACAGAACAGGGGAGAAAGACTGTTGCATACCTTGGATGTTCATAGACAATTACGTTACTACCTAGACAGGACCAAGAGCAATAGAAAAACTGACCAGCTACTGGTAGCATATGCAACAGGAATGGAAGGAAAAGCAATTTCAAAACAGACAATCTCTAAGTGGATAGGAAATTGCATTAGATTTTGTTACTCTTACCATGGGAAGAAAACTCCAGAAAACATCAGACCTCACTCTACAAGGGCTACAGCCACTACCACAGCTTTTTTACGAGGAGTGGCTACCAAAGATATTTTAGAGGCTGCTACTTGGAGCTCCGTGCATACATTTGCCAAGCATTATAATTTACCCTTATACTCCAGATCCCGAGCAGGTTTTGCCACTGCTGTTTTGCAAGGGATCTTAACTACACCATAATCTTATTACTCCTCCTCCCCAGTTTGGCTATGGTATTCTACCCATTTGTAAGGACTGCAGATGCATCCTTGAAGGACATAGTACAGTTTTGTACCTACCATAAATGTAGATGTCCGATAGGCATGCATCTGCAGTCAGGATTACCCTCCCTCCTTCCCCTCTGAGGTACTCCTAGGGTATTTACCCATCTTCTAGCTAGCTGGGGGAATCTGTTATGGTGTATTTGTTTGTATATATGTATATACATGTTTATTTTTATTTGCTCTCTTATTTGGAAACTTTTGCAATTATCCAAATTTAGCCTTCCTAGAGGGCACCTGGCATCTGGGGCAAGAAACACTGAGGAAGATGGTGTCAGCTGATACCTTTATACCCGAATAACTGCAGCTATGACGTCGGGTGAAGTGCGACATCAGCCGAGGCCAGACCCAGACTTTGGAATCCGGCCGACCGAAGGGCTGCCTGACGACAGGACAACCCATTTGTAAGGACTGCAGATGCATGCCTATCGGACATCTACATTTATGGTAGGTACAAAACTGTACTTTTTAAATAGCAGTGGCTTGCCATACCTCATCACTTTTGATCTTAAAGATTTTCTTGGTAAGTTACTTACTATGCAACTAGCCATACGCTGTTTATAAAAAAAACTACTGTATCTCCTATTCTTCTTGTATCATAGATATATTGTTTAGCTTTCCCATGGGGACCCCTATAATTCATTGCCAAGCCTTTTTTCATTAAACAATAGTCCTAGCCTCCTTATCTTGTCTTCAGTCGCTCTTACTCAGTTAGATTCTCATGTAAATTAGCAAGACATGTTAAGCATATCAGTCAGTCATTAAACTTTGTAAAAATGAAATTGTCTTTAAGCTGTCTGTGAGAAAACTAACCAGCTGTAATGTGATTATTATCTTGCAATGATCCTACTTGGCTTATAATCTTTTAAGGGCATCATCAGCCTATTTTTCCTTTATACCAAATGAAAAAATAAGAAGCTTTCACCACTGGGCATATCATTTTTAGGGGGCTTTTTTCTCCCTACTGCATCATCCAAGGACTCCCTACCCAGTGTCTCGCATCCATTGCCAGATCTAGCAGTCACCTTTTGTCCCCTGGACTACAACTGATAAGTCTGGACCAGTGAGGATCTTAAAGGTGTCCAGGGGGTCTGACCTTCAACATCTGTCAGGAGGATTCATTTTGACCTACCCCATTCCTCCCTCATGATTCCCATGTTAGAATCCAAGAAGCAGACTTGCAGTGGGGGCATGCAGCAATATGCCCTGCCTCTACAGGAGCCTTAGCCATGTCCTCACCCTATCCCCCTTTGGACTATGCCTTCCAATTGCAAAGCTCCAAACTTCCACTCGAGATTGTAGCAGGAGACACCCATAGAGCACCCTCCCACCAGGTGTGGTAACACCCATCTCTGTCTGCCACTCTATCAGTTACCCAAGCCACTAATCAAACCCTGGTCATCCGAGCTGTAGTAAGGGCTTCATCTCTCTGTTCCATCAGAATGGCCTAACACTGGTCATATCTTAATCCACGACATCTGTATCTTGTATGCATTCATGTAGTATTTGACATATTTATATTAATAAACACAAATGTAGAAAAAGCCAAACTGCAACCAAAAACGAATACGAAGCTCCGTTCAGACAAACAGATAGTCTTTAATGTAGCTTAAAATCCACCAAATTGAGCGCTTTCATCTGCCCTAAGCAGACTTCATCAGAATCTGATGAAGTCTGCTTAGGGCAGATATTTATATTAATAGTCAGGGACTTGATTCACCCCGCCCATGGACTGTTTTCCTTCGTATCATCTGGCAAGCGCCACCGCAGTATGCAGTGCGAAACTGCCAGATTCAATAAGAGCTTCTTTCCACAGGCCATCAATCTACTCAGCTGTACTAACACGCATGAAGATGCCTATGCATGTTTATATGTAGATGTGTGTGTGTGTGTGTGTGTGTGTGTGTGTGTGTGTGTGTGTGTATATATATGTATATATATATATATATATATATATATATATATATATATATATATATGGGTGTACTTTCCTACAACGAAAATTCACGTTTTCGAAATGGGAAAGTACATCCCCACTTAAGCGAAAGTGCAGTTTCGCTTAAGCTCACTAGACCGCACCTACTACACCACAGTGGAGGACATTGTAAAACAGGCTATGTCCTCCACTGTGGTGCGATAGTCACAGACCTTAGAGTTAGGGCACGGGTCAAAGTAAGGAGATAGCCTTACTTACTATCCCCTTACCCTAACCCATGCCCTAACCCTAAGGTCCATGACTATTGAACCACAGTGGAGGACATAGCCCGATTTGGAATGTCTTCCACTGTGGTGCGATAGTCATGGACCTTAGGGTTAGGGCACGGGTCAAGGTAAGGGGATAGCCGTACTAACTATTCCCTAACCCTAAGTTACGTGACTCCTAGCCCGTTCGGTCTAGCGGGTTCGCTAAAGTGCACTTTCACGTTAGTGTGGGTGTACTTTTGAAATTTGAAGTAGTGAACTTTCGTTCTTCAAAAGTACACCCATATATTTATTTTTATTTTATTTTTTATTTTATTTTACATTTGTTAACCAGGGGTGTCTGACTGAGCCGAAAAGGCCCTTTTTCAGCAGAGACCCGGGGAGAAAAGTTCCGCAAATAAAAGTTGCAGGCACATTTAGTTATTTAGACATGATCAGTATACAAACAAATTACAAGAGACATGTTTTTACAGTGGTATGTGGCACATAAACAGTTACAGTGGAGAGAACAAACAAAAAAATATTAATTTTAAAAATAAAGGTAATTAATAGATTTGTGGTGTACAGTTGAAATTAGGAACATAGGTAGAATACATACATAGTACACAGGTACAGTGCATACATTGTTGATTAGCCAGTGTTTGTGAGTAAGACTGAAAACTATTATCAAGTGCTTTAGATTTAGTATGTATATGTTATCCGCTTTCACTAGCCTGGGGAGCAGTCATGGCACTGCCAACTTTGCTTGAGATGTTGCCTGATAAGGTCTTTAAAGGAGGCTTTGGATGATGTGTTTTGAATGCTAGTAGGGACAGAGTTCCATTTTTTAGCCACTGAACTATTATATAGTGCATCTCCAAAGCTATTGTAGCTGTTGGTGACTTCTAGTAGTAGTTTGCTTGATGATCTAAGAGTTCTTTTGGCTGAGTGATGTTGTACTAGGTTTTTGAGGGCAGGACACTTATTGAGGAGGTAATAGATAGAATGACAGAGGCAGAGCTGATTGTAGGTTAGGAGGTTGGGCAGTTCAAGCCAGTGGAGCTGTCTCAAAGCAGTACAGTGATGAGTTCTATATGGGAAATTTGCAGCAAAGTGGGCAATTCTGTTATAGCCTTCCATTTTGCTTAGTTCAGTTTTGTTGAGATTAGTCAGAATGGGAGATGCATAGAGTAGGGTGGATAGAAGTTGGGAGCGAGCAATGGCTGATCTTGTGTTGTTGGCAAGAAATGGTTTGATACGGTAGAGTGACCCCAGTTTGGCATGTACTTTTTTAAAAGTTAAGTTTAGATGACTATCAAATTTTAGGTGGGAGTCTATGGTTATTCCCAATAGCTTAGCCTGTGGCACTGGAGCAATTGGAGTAGCATTTGTGGAGTAGATAGTGAATTGACTGTTAGTGTTTTTGTTAGAACTGGTTATAATCATAAGCTGAGTTTTCTTTGGACTGAGGATAAGTTGGGCTTTGGTAAGGTAGTTTTCAACATCAGAGAATGCTAGTTGAGTTGTTTGCAGGAGGGTGGGAATGTTTTGTGCAGCACAGATTAAGGTAGTGTCATCTGCATACTGAATTATAGATGCATGCTGTGTGAAGGTATGGAGGTCATTTGTGAAAACTGTGAATAGTAGTGGTCCTAAGATAGAATCCTGTGGGACTCCTATAGTTATGGGCAGCTGAGGAGAGAGAGCATTTTTCCCATTTCACAGCTTGGTGCCTGTCAGTTAAGTAGCTTTGGAACCAGGTAAGAGTGGAATTTGATAGATGATATTGGTTTAGTTTGTTTAGCAGGATTTGGTGTAGACTGTGTCAATTGCTTTGGACATATCCAAAAAAAGAGTTGACACTTGTAGGCCTTCATTTTTGAGACTGTTTACTGTGTCTGTGAAGCAGAGGAGGGCTGCAGTGGTACTATGGGCAGGTCTGAAACCATGCTGGGTAGGTGACAGGATGTTGCTGTCTAGGAGATAGTTTAGCATCTGGGTATGGATGCATTTTTCTAGGATTTTGGCCGGAGGGGGGAGAGTAAAGCAATAGGTCTGTAGTTATTAAGTTCAGTGGAGGTCCCACCTTTATGTATGGGTGTAACATAGGATATTTTCTAGAGTTTGGGCACATAGTTTTCAACAATTGATCTGTTTATGAGAGTGGAGACTGGGATAGCAATAGCATCTGCTGTGAGTTTCAAGAAATAGCTGGGCAGTAGGTCAGCTGCTGTTGATGAGGTTTTTAATTTGGAGAGCATGCTTTTGATTGAAGTGGTGGAAACTGTTTTGAGGGTAAAGCTTGTATTAGTGTTGGTGGGGATAGTGAGGAAGGAACTGTCCTGTGATACTAAGGATAGAATTGAGTTCACAAAGTGGGAGTTGAATTGTGCTTCGATGGGAACTTTAGTGTCAGGGTGGTTGGTTTGGGGGTAGCCTTTTGGGTGGATTTTAGTAGCTGGTTTACATTTTTCCAAAATTTTTGCAGGTTGTGTTGGTATTTAGTTTGTAATGTTGTGTAGTAGGATTTTTTGTCCAGCCTAATGCATTTTTTTGCACGGTTGCGCAGTTCTTGGTACTTAGTTAGGCTTTGTGTTTCTTTGTTTTTTTGATAGCAAAGCCAGGCAGTGTCTCTGGACTTGAGGATTTGTTTGGTTTCTTTACTGAACCAGGGGTTTCTAGAGGTTCTAACCTTGATTTTGCGCAATGGAGTGACAGTGTCTAGGTGTTGTAGAAATGTTTTGTTGAAGTATGCTACAGCCTAGTCAAGTGGGAGGGTTTTTAGGGGGGGTCCAGTCACAGTTACACAGTAAAGTGTTGAGGACCTCAGGAGATAATTTTTTTGTGTTTCTAGTGGATATATAGTGAGTGGTTTTCCATATGCTTGTTCTACTATGTATAAAGTATATTATGTTGTGGTCACTTAAGGTGTTTGGGAGACTGCCTGTGTGAGGGTACAATGTGGGGTTGTTCGTTAGGACCCAGTCAAGGATGAATTCCCTTTTAGATTTTTTATCACATCTAGTTGGAATTTGGACTAGCTGCTGGTAGCCATGGAGATTTATTAGATTACTTGGTGGTTCTGATATACAGGTGAACCAATCTAGGTTTAAGTCCCCCAGAATAAGGGTTTCTTGTGAGTATGTGGAAGAACACCAGGATAAGAAGTCTTCAAGACTAACAGGTGTATTACCAGGTGGAATATAGATCACAATTGTGGTGATGACCTTTTTAGGGTGAAGTTGAAGTTGTGAGATACGTATGTCCCAATTATTGGGGGAGGGGTAGGAGTTTGGTAATTGACGGACAGTTAAGTTGGACTTGTACAGTAAGGCAGTTCCACCCCCTTTACGAAGTGGTCTGTCTTGTCTAATGATATTGTAGCCGGTAGGGAGAACTTCTGAGTTAGCTATGTTTTTATTTAGCCAGGTTTCTGTTAAAGCAACTATGTCTGGGGAGTAGTGTGCTATTGTGGCCTGCAGTTCAGGTATTTTATTTTTGATACTTCTAATATTAATATTTAGCATTAAAAGATGGTTGGATTTGCTGCTGTTGTTGATTTGCCCAGGGATGAAGAAAGTGGGGGGTGTTATGTTCTGCCATTTGTGTTGGAGCAGTTTGTGTTGGACAGGATGGATTTGGGCCTGGGTTGGGGTGGATATCCCCACTTATGGTCAGCCTGGAGTTAAAATGGTTATACAGATGTTGGAGTTTGGTGAGGAGTGTGAGAAAGTATTGTGTTTTTTTGGAGTAGGAATGAGAGCATATGTGTTTAGTTCTGAACTGGTCCGTTATGTAGTTCTTGAATAACTGTGGGCAGATATTATTATAATGTGTGGTGTCTGTATACGAGAGTGCATAATGTAGTGTTGTGCTACTAAGTTTAGGGATATTGCTAGAATGATAACTTGTGGTTGTGTAAAGAATTATGTGAAGACAGACTAGACTTAGTTGTGTGATAGTCACGGTTATAAGTTTAAGTTGTTTCTAGGTGGGGAGTCTGAACAGGAATTATAGGGTTGCACTATATGTGGATGGGGAAGTAGTGTGGGTGATGTAAAAAATGCCTAGTGGGAATGAGAGTGATTGGGAGTATTTTGTGTGGAGCAAGTTGGTGTGGTATAATGTGATATGACTTGAGGAGCTGTGATTGGTGGAGGTGATGTGAGGGTGAGCTGTGGGTGTGGCTGTGATTACTATAAATGTAGAGGTAGTGGGGGCGGGAGATAATAGGGGGCAGAGCAGGGGAGCGGAGAGAGCCCGAGCGTTAGTGAGGGTAAACGGAGCAGGGCAGAGCCAACCAAGACAAGAGAAAAAAGTAAGTATTACTTTACAAATCTGAACACTTTAAACAAATTCCTGAAGTCTAATGGCTTACCGGCAAGCAGAATGTAATTGCTGAAGAGCACTTGTGTCCTGGTGGGAGACTAGAAATTTAAAGATGGCTCCATGCTCAGCAGGATTCTAATATAGACTTTGTATTGGGGGAGGAAGATAGTCCGTGCTGGTGCTGCGGTAGCGTTGTTGCCTCACAGTAAGACGCTGTCCGGTTCGATTCACAGCTAGAGTGTCTTCTGCATGGAGACATACGTGAATGGGCGTACCTTCGTTGAAGGTTGTGCGTCAGGGCTGGTAACTCTGCACATAAAAATCAACTACCAATCATTAGCGGACCGGAGTTCCGCTGTGGCGATCCCTAACCGGGAAAAGCTGAAAGACACAAACATTGGGGGAGGAAGATAGCACAAGGGGTGTAAACCAGGTAGAATGCAAAGAAACCAGATAGGCAATCAGTGGAAATCAGTGAAGGCCTCAGAGGGGGGTAAGTAATAATTTAAACTACCTGTAAAGTGAAGGAAAGAAGAGACTGCAAATTTTATTAAGGTTGGGAGTGTGTCTTCACATTGACTTGCTGATTAGTAACCAGTTTGTGCACAGATTAGAGTAGGGAGATACATTAGCAATGAAGGGGGCTGTATAGAGATGCAAATAAACAGGTGGGCCTCCAAGTGATACAAACTAAGGCAGAAAGCACTGAGATGGCTGCTTGATGGTTAATTTAGTCACAGGGATGTGAATTAAATGTATACTGTCTATTGGACAGTTAGGATTACTGTACTAGCAGGGGGGGTGGGGAGGACACAAGGCTACAACAGTCAGTTTTATTAGCAAGCTGAGAACTACTAAGAAATACTGCTAATGTAATAACTTCACTCTCATAAAACATACAAGTAGAATTCCTGGGTGGAATGACCCTGCTCTTGAGGCTCAAAATGCATATCCTTGATTAGTTTGCAGTACTGATTCCTTCTTATACTGTATGGGTGGAGTGGTAGCCGCAGACTGCAGATTTGCTTGAGTGTGCTCGGCAAGCAGAATGTAATTGCTGAAGAGCACTTGTATCCTGGTGGGAGACTAGAAATTTAAAGTATATATGTGTGAAGAATATAGTAGAAGAATATAGTAGAAAAGTAGAATATATATATATGTGTGTGTGTGTGTGTGTGTGTGTGTGTGTGTGTGTGTGTACACATATGCATATACAGATTGTATATAGTCACCTTCTCCCATTGGCTATGTACATGTACCACCACTGACTGTAAAAAAAAACAATATTTCTAGCCTTCCCGCTTTTCCTCCCTAGCTCACTTTTACAGCTCAGACTCCTCATATATACATTCAGTACTTTCAACTTACTAAGTCCAACATGTGCCATTTGGCCACACATAATGTACTATATCAGTTACCTACTATATCTTCTATTCATTCTTGATGCCTATATAGCAGTAGCTCTAAGGCTGTACCTTACTTTCTTAGTTTTTAATCTGCTGCTCTCTCCATCTTTCCCTCTCTACTGCAAAATTGCAATATTGTATTGTTCACACATTCGCTATTATCCCATGTCATCAACTGTATTCTTGTTGGGCTTGCAGATTTAATACTAGTTATACAGATGTTACATTTTTTTCTATTTTATTGTACTACCTATTCTGTAATGTGCTCTGTACTATTGATACTTGATTTCTATATTTTGATTCTGTAGCTTTGTCATGTTTGTTTTTGGAGCTTTTCTACCTGGGCCTGTACTGAAAAAGAACTCACCCTGGCCTATATATATATATATATATATATATATATATATAAGACTTGGAGAAAATAACATTTTAAGAAACAAGAAACTCATTTGCCGCCTCTTGTGTAAGTTGTACAACTTCACATCAGACTGCATCACCTGCAACAAAGCAAAGTGTAACATACTGAGAACACTTACAGTACATGGAAGTGATGTTACAGTGACAGTGCTTTGTGATATAACAGAAGAAACAGAAAAGCACATGGTCATCAATAGTGCTCTAATAGTAGGAAAATTATGATACCCTCTTGCCATTATGATTCACTGAGGATTTAGAGGTTCTCAAGGCTACTGTCTGTGTTATACACAAAGCTAATGAGTCTGTCCCCATTCACATTCCACTTCCCTCATGACTGGTTCTACTTAGATGCTGTCATGCTGATGAGGAACAGGTGAAGCCAGCCATTGGCTCCTTACCCCATACCTTAAGAATTTCTTGCAATAATTTCTGAGCAAGAACTACAATTAATTCTGAGTCGTTCCACAGCTGAAACCATTAATTAGGCTTGCCCTCATAGCAGCTTGCAGCACCCAGACTTTGCCCTGTCAGCCCTGAAAAGGCAGATACACTTTACAAATCACCACGAGTGGACAGATAACTCGATGAACATCCCAGTGCTGCAGAATCTCTGTAGTTTATTTGGTTTAGAGTTTAAAATGGGGATGGCAAGAAGATTTACTCATTCTCCATATTGAGGCTTAGTGCACTTAACTGTTCCTCTTACCTGTTTTTTCCAGTTCCACTGTACTAACAAGAAGCTGGATAAACTCAGCAACTTCCCTGAGTCTGAGCTTAGACAGGATATTTGTAAGACTCCATCCAGAACCTTCACTGTGGAATTCCATGTGTTCCACTGTACTTTTGACTGTGCTGATGCCTTCACTAGAACCACAGGCTGAGGCCTGTGCCTGAACAAGATATTACATCTGAGACTGCTCTCCCTAAATGAGGAGTTCAGGAGCAGAATCCTGGATCCTGGTTGATGAACTCCCTGAGGATGATGAACACCCTTATTTCTGTGAAGATCCTCTCTGGTTCCCCTTTTCACTTCTTCCTTTCTTCTGTTAGACTTGCCAACCCTAGGTGAAGATAAGAGCATCTCATCATCTGAGTAAGACATGCAAACGTCACACTACCTTGCCTTTTCTGGTGCACCAGTAGTCCAAAATGAGAAATCCCTTGGAAGCCCCTCCACAGTCCTGACTGCAGTCTGGATAGCCCATCGGAGGATGGGCACATCTTCGGAGTAGGTCATTGTAACAGTAAATCATAACATTTGGGTTCACCTACCTTGATAATCTCTTCTTATAATCAAAAGTTTAAAAAGTGTCAGCATTTCCCTTACAGGGAACTAGTATGGGTCTTGCACTGACTAGGTACTGCCAGAGGTAGGTACAGTGCTCCTGTATATATCCCTCATTGCTCCATATTTTTTTCACTTCTCCTCACCTTTCTGACTATGGCATGTCTGCTTTTGCCCCAGAAGAAATTTTGCTGCGCCATCAACATGGCATCGAGAGATAAAGTCCTGACTCTGGCCCAGGTAACACAGGTTCAATTAGGGGCTCAGGGACCTGAGATTCTGGTACATAGAGGATGGGCATGAAACTCACTTATGCACACCTCACATTAGATCTTCAGGAGAGGCTGGAAACCTGTTGTGGGGGGATAATCCAAAGGAGGCAGGGGTATTTACTGTATCACTGCAGAAGCAAGATGATACCCTAACATACCTTATGTATGTCTGTCCAAGTGGGAGAGGGTAAGTTAAGGACTAAGATAACAAAAACATTCCCAGGAGGAGTATGACACAGCACCAGGATCTTTGAACTCCTCTCAAACCCGGTTATGGGTCAGAGTTAGACTGAGGAGGCTAAGGCAGATCCAGTAGTCCCAGTGAATAAGGAAAATGCCTGGGAACAAGCTGGTGGTCAAGATTGGAAGCCAAAAAGACAGCAAAAAATTAAAAAAAAGAAAATATGCTATTTTGTACCTATTGTTATCTTAATTTTTTGAAGTGATTCACTTCGTCATCATTTCTTCTAGTTTCACTGATGGCACCAAATTTGTTTGATAAATGCAGTTTTGGTTGATAGGTGCCCTCTGAAAATTTTTCATTCGGTTTTTTAATGTAGTTTTTAATATAAAGTAGAAGTTATAAAATTGAGATGGCATGAAGCTTTAATTCTTTTCTGACTCAAAGTAAACCATTTCTCAAATCACTGGAAAATAAGCTAAACTGGAGAAAGTCAAGCAACTGATCTAAAAATGTCTGTATCCTTCAGGAAGTAGACTGCGGACTACCTGCTATTTTCTGTTTTATTATTTTATAGTATGTAGTTTACAGTTCGATTTTTAGTCAACTAGGTGCATAACATAATTCAGAGAGTGAACTTCACTCCCTCCACACTGCAAAACTTCTTTATTTGTTTTTGACCCAGTCGTGTCTTTCGGCTTTTCTCGGTTAGGGGTCGCCACAGCGGAACTGCGGTCCGTTAATGATTGGTAGTTGATTTTTACGTGCCGAGCTACCAGCCCTGACGCACAACCTTCAACGAAGGTACGCCCATTCACGCATGTCTCCACGCAGAAGACACTCTAGCTGTGAATCTAACCGGACAGCGTCTTACTGGGAGGTGACAACACTACCGCAGCACCACCACCGCGGACTTGTTTTTGACCCAGTATGGGTTGTATATTAGGTTTTCTGAGACTTTGAGAGAGACCACAAATTTTTCTTTTTGCGGATATGAGTGACAGTCTTACATAAGATAAAGTAAAAAAAAAAAAAAAAAAAAAAAAAAAAACGGAACAAAGTTTCCCAGCCTTTTCTGATTTTATCTTGCGGAGGAGTTTATCTTTTCATATATTTTGCTCTAAAGTGTATATATTTTCTGATTGAGGGACTCTTCTTCATACCGTCCATGGCTCACCACCACATGATGATGATTTTAAAGAGACCATGAATACTATAAGGAAAAATAATTTATGGCTGATGTGACACTTTGTCTCAGTAGAAATGGCTTGTACTGATGTTGAAGTTATCAGAACTGTGGAGATAATTCCTTCTTTCTTTAAACATTTTGAAGATTTATAGAAACAAAAATTCATTTCTTCCAGACTCCTGGTCCCCTGATCATAGCTATGCTGATCTACTGTACAGTTCTGATAAAGATAATTCTTGTCTGTACTTATGTTTAAAGTCTGATCATGCCTTTGTAGTTATTACTTCTCCTTTTGACATTTCTAAGACATCCTTTGCACTACAGGAGCTGTTCCTTTTAACAAAATAACAGTTTGGATAGATTTAATAAGAAGGTTTATATTTAGCACTTCACTAGTTAGGGCTACTAAATGTCTGGTCCATGTGTTATTTTACCAGAGTACAACTTTCTCTTGTATGCATAATACTTTAAAAGTATGCCAAATTCTAAAGAAAAGGACGAAAACTTGCAGTAAGCAGACATGCTAAGTCTGTAGGTCTTCAGCCATTGAAATGTATCTACAGTTCTACAGAAGCTGTTAAAAAGACAGCCATGTCAGGTGCTGTTATTTGCAAATTTATGCAGTTTAATGCCTAAAAATTAAAATATTAGGGCCCAAATTGTAGATGCTTGTGTTACAGATAAAATTTTATTAGGTTTAGAAAAAAAGAAAAAGGTTAAAGAGCATTTATAAGAATAATGGTCTCCAATGGTTTCTTCTGCCCAGAAAAAATAGGAAATATCTTCTTAAAAAATCAAAGCTTGTCCAACAACTTGCTGACTGAAGTGGTAAATGAGTAAGAGTTATCTTCTAATAATACTTTTTTAATGATTGTTTTGCTTCATAACAGAGAGCATACCTAGCTTTGTATGCAGCTGTATTCATAGCCCATTATGCATTACTTAGAGCTGTATGTTTTATTATGTATATGGCAAATTACTATGGTTTTCAAGCAGGATTTATTACCTATTTATATTTATAGGCTGCAATGTTAGCTACTTTATCTAATAATTTTAAGTATAACCTTGCAAAATGCCGCACAGTCCATTTTTCAAGTATCTTGAGTGCAGTCTTTATTTTTTCCTTATTTGTACTGCTTTATTCCTAGAGAAAGCATGGTGATGTTGACTTTTTCGGTTATTTTGTACTTAGTTATACACATATTTGTTACAAATGCACCTTTGAAAGTATATTCTGTATATGGCTCAATGTTTTCTTAGTGCATTTGTCATATTACTGGATGGAAACATTTCTTATGACAAATTACAGTGTTTTAAGTTGTGGATGGAATTTGTGGTCTTGTGTGAGACCACTTCTCAAGAACTTTTATTGTGTCATTTGCCTCTAAAGCAGAAAGGGAAAAAGGGAGATATTGTTAGTTTAGCTTCTGCTTTCCTTGAGAATTCTGCACAACTGGAATGCCATTTTAAATAGAGCTCTTTCTAGAAGATCCATTGCCCAAGACGTTGTGTAACTACTGCTTGGACTTGAAATGAGAAGCAAATAAAAAATATTTTTTTTATTTAACTACTTACTTATTTTATTTATTTATTTATCTAACATTTGTTAACTGGGTAAGTCCAACGTGGAACAAAGCTAATTTTCAGCGAAGGCCTGGGGAGAAATGCTTCAGACGCACGTCTTTGTAACGTGGGAGGGAACCGGTGCACCCGGAGGAAACCCACACATACACAGGGAGGACATGCAAACTCTGCACAGAAGGCACCCCAGCTGGGAATCGAACCAGAGAACCTCTTGCTGTGAGGCGACAACACTACCGCTGCACCACTGTGCCCGTCCATGTGGTGATAGTTCCAGGCAAGCTGCTAGAATTCTTATTTAAGACATGTTGCTATTTAAACTCGTATTTATTTCTTTATGCAAGTATAAAACCATTTGCAGATCTAACTTTACAAAGGACTTTATTGAATTTATTGTTTTTCAAGTAAAACATTTCATTATTAATTTTAAATGTGTGTGTGCAGTGTAGTTACTATCTTAAGGGTATGTGTGTTGAACCGATATAAAATCATGTGTTGATTTCTTTATCTCGAAAAGTGAATGTTTCAGCCATTACTACCAGACACTTATATTGCAATTGACTTATTTTAAGAGCAGATATTAATTATAGTTTTGGTGGGCTAGGATGGTATAGCTGGTGTTGACATTATCATAAAGAATGGAAAGGAATGTGTTGAAAATGGACTGATATCAGTAACTCCTCCTGTAAAATATTGTGTGTGTGTGTGTGTGTGTGTGTGTGTGTGTATACGTGTGTGCGTGCCACAAAATCTTGAACAGGTTTCAGTTACTGTTGGTAAGATTATATTAAAAGGCACTGGGCTCAGACTGAAATAGGTAGAATCCTGGAGAGGCAGTAATTATACTCTGATCTACAGCTGTACAGTGTGAAGTTTTGGGGGTGGCAGATATTAGAGCTTCTCTGAGATAGTACTGAACATTTGCAATATGCTAGACCACTCTCCCCTTGCAAACCATGACTATTGCATATTAATCAGTTTGCAGTGGTGTGAACATATTGTGAACTAAATTATATAGCCTGTAAAACAGTTTTGTACCATTGCAGCCACAATATAACTATACAACAGTATACCTTACATGGCGCTTGTTTTATTATTTATATGGAAACATGCAGAAATTAATTCTGTGGAATATGAACAATTTTCATTGTAGTAGCTGACAAAAAGTGAATTGAAAGGAATCTGACCTGCCAGTTTAGGTGCAAGTAAGATTTAGTCCATTGAATCCAGAGGCAGTCTAGTAGTGGCTGAGAGTGTAACACAGGCAGCAGTAAAATTCATTACAAAGTGCAGCTTCTGGAAATTGAACTAGAAGAGAAAATGAAACATCACAAAGCTGTATGGCAGGAAAGGCAACATTAGAATGTACTGGTCATGATGCAGGTCCTAACCCATGTCCCAGTGCAACACCTGAAGACATAGCCAACAAATTTAACAATCATTTTATAAACTCAGTAACCTCCATAATAAACTCTCTCCCCACCAGAAACAACACTAGCACCCCCACAAACTCTATATCTCTTCCAAACCCTCCTAACGCCTTCTCTCTAAAAGCAGTATCAACTAACTATGTGAAGTCATTACTCTCTAAACTTAAACCTTGCTCCCCATCTGTTGATAAGCTACCCTCATACTTCCTGCAGATTGCCTCTGAACCTCTTGGCCATCCTGTATCCATCTTAATCACCCGATCCATTTCTGAATCCTATGTCCCCATTGTATGGAAGAATTTCTTTACTCTACCCATTCACAAAGGGGGCAACTCCTCAGACATATCCAACTTCAGACCAATTGCCATACTCTCTCCACTCTCAAAAATCCTAGAGAAATGCATTCACAAGCAGGTAATGCATTACCTCCACCAGGAAAACCTTCTCACACCCACACAACATGGTTTCCGTCTCAAGCATAGTATAACTACTGCACTCATGTCATTCATCAACATAGTCTACGTAGCTCGTGATAATGATAAACTTGTCTCTTGCCTATTCCTTGACCTTTCTAAAGCCTTTGACACCGTCTCTCACCAACTCCTTCTAGATAAACTCACTAACTTGCATTTCTCTCCCCCCATCATCTCCTGGTTCTCCAGCTGTCTCTCTACCCGCCAGCAATCGGTTAAATTGCTCTCTGCACTACACTCCCCTCTCACTGTACAAATGGGAGTCCCCCAAGGGTCCATACTTGGACCACTACTCTTTAATATTTTCACCAACTTGCTGTACTCCTCTTGTCCCCAGTCATCTCTTGTGCAATATGCTGATGACTCAGCTGTTATAACCATTGCTAACAACCCAACTAACCTCCACTGAACTACCCAGGCATCCTTCCACACCATTGAGACTTGGCTTAGTGATGATAAACTAATACTTAATACAAAAAAAAAACTAAGCTCCTACTCTTCCTCCCTAAAAACATCACCACACTCAAAAGTACATTTACCATCTTATCCTGCAACAACACTATAATCTCAGCTGAATCTAGTACTGAATTGCTAGGTGTTACAATAGATGATCAGCTTAAGTTTGATCTCCATATTACTAACTCGGTAAAAAGAACTCATCAGAAACTTGGACACCTTTTCCATAGCAAGAAATACTTAACCTAACACTGCCCGAATAACTCTCTCCCAGGCTTTATTACTACCAACATTCCTGTACAGCTGCCACATATTCACAAACCTAAATTCTACACTTATTTCCAAGCTTGAAACTATCTGTAATAAGATCGCCAGATTTGCAGCTAACCAAACCTACAAGTCACACCACTGCTTAGCACTACAACAACTAGACTGGCTAGAATTCCCTCAGCTGCTCCAACTATACCAACTACAAATCATCCACTCCATCCTCTATCTACCCCAGCCTCTCCACTATCATATCCAGATATTCCCCTGCTAGGACTCTACGCAACTCAAATCAAGAATTATTAGACATCTACAAACCCAAACCCAAAACAGGCTGCCTTCTCTATAACTATAACCCAGCTATATCCCAGAACCAACTCCCCTTGGAAATAAAAAAATCCCTCCAGCATAGCAAAAGTTCCAAATTAGCCACAAGGAAATACCTAAAAACAAAGTGGTCTTGCCACTGTAGCCAACCACCTGAAACCACCATCCTTTCACCACCTCACTCAAAGTATCTTTAACACTATTCCCCTGCCTCTTCTACCTCTTCCCTTCCTCTATCTCCAACCACTCTTATTTCTTACAGTCTCAAAACAACCTACCTGTCTAGTCTGTCTCCTATACTCTAACTTCCCTACTAGCCATTCTTACTTTCCTTTCTTGTTTCCAAACTCCTATACAGCTAGATCCTACCCACTTTAAATAAGCATCTGCCTATTAACTCATTTTGCTCTAAGCAGCTTAAATAATATTGTAACTAGTCACATTTCCTTCAGCTAATTGTTTAAAACCTTATTTGCAACAACTCACATACTTGTCTGCCAATTGTTAATACTCTGTATAATTGAATTGCCTGAGGAGCTTTTTTTCTCTCCAGGTCTCTGCTTGGAAGATCCTATAACTGAGTGTTACTGCTATGTTACTAAAATTTAATAAATTGTTTTCTAGTCCTAAGGAGCTTTTCACCTCGAGTCTCTGCTGAAAATGAGCCAAAATCTCAGCCAGAATAACCCGGTTAACAAATGTAAAATAAATAAAAAATAAAAAATTATTTTGGGGGCGGGTCATTTTCCATTGATGCTTTCAACCATGTTCTGTCTGGGTCACCACATCTCTTACCAAGAAAAGTTTTTGAATGCTGCCTAAACAATCATATACAGCCAAAGAAGTAGACAGGAGTCTCAAGGTTGTTGCACCACTTTGTTGTTGCTGATGTTGGTAGGCAATTCCGCTGTGTGTTGTTTGCAGACCATATTCAGGCTTAAGATCTTCAAGGCAGTGTTCATTGTAGAATTTTACCGCACCTGTCAGATGGAGCTTTTGGCTGCTGTTTCAAAGTTGTACATTGGGATCAACCTTCCTCCTCATCTGGAATCCACCTTCATCAGATATGCATAAATAAGACTCATAAAAATGAGGAGCAGACACATTCTTCCTCAGATCCAGACTGTAGATTGACAGATCATTTTATGGACCACTACCTGCTGAATGATAGCTGTTAATGCTGCAGCATGTTGTGAAGATGGATCAGAAAACCTGAAGATGAATAATGGCCATTAAATTGAAGGGACCTTGGGGTTGGAGAAGCAGAGGCTTACAAAACTGAAAGCATATCTAATAGTCTGTGTGAGCTTGTGTTTGCTGCTTGCTGCTGTCCCCAGGTGTTCCAGGCATATACCTCTCAACATCCCATATTTTGACTCAAATTTTAGGTTTGTCCATCTAAATCCCTTGTAATACTAGTGACCTGTGGAGACAGTTGGAGTATTAAACATAAGTAAATAATGACAATAATTACTTCTGTAAATGTGTATTCACATTCTTACTCTGTCAACATTTCAAGTTGATAGTACTAACATGTCCCTGATTTTCCATGATTATTTCTGGATTTGTCCCTAATTATGATGAGGTTCATTTGAGTGCCATGGTTCCAAGTGTCCCTGCTGACATGTTATGGCACTCTGGGCTCTACTACTGTGGATGCAGTGATCTTTGACCTGCAGCCCTGAATCATGCTTATGTCAGCTCTTTCCTACTATTCATAAAAAATTGAAATGTTGTTCCCCTTTACAATGGTTTTCATACACTTCTTATTTTAAAGACTAGTTTCAAAAATTAAATTTTAGTGGTCATTTGTGTATCAAGTTATCAATGATTTGCCGTAAATAGTAATTCCAGAAGTAAATTAAAAATCTACAGTTTTTGTCATGTAATATTGAGGACCATATTCAACAGATCTACATTTGGGGATTATGCTTCCTTCCAGTGCAGTTTAGCATATTCTTCTCAGATATTTCATAGTGGGATCATGCTATCCCTACGCTTGCACATATCATAACATCACAATCTACACTTCGAGTGTGCATCTAGCCCTTCAACTCACCAGTTTTTTTGTGTGACTTACTCTGTTTCGATCTTGATTGTGACATGCATTGCAGAAAAGTTCCACTGTTCATTGCCTGAAACACTGAAGATTTCTAAGTATCCATATGACTACCAAATTATGAGCAAGGACCACTGTCTGGGAGAAGGGCACACTATGAAGCACTGCCTTAAATGACAGTAATTCAACTCAGCCACCCACGGAGAAAGACAGATGAAGCTTTTGCTGTTTGTCAGTATACAGAGTATGACAGCAGCAGTTATTGCATAGTCCAGTAACTGGCTAGAGAGTTCTACATGCAGCCCCAGAACTTAGCAAGAGGTTATTCAAAAAGGCAAAACAATTTGATTGCAAAAAATTATCATATACTTCTAGAGGTACATTGGTTCTGAAAATTGCCTGCCAGTCCCCATGCTTTGCATCCTTGTCATCAACTGTTGAGGGAGCCATTTTTATGCTTATCCTGTACTCTGGCAGACAAAAGTGTCCAAGGAGAGTTTCCTCCTCTGGCAACCCCTCTTTTTTGTGGGGTGGGTGTAATATCACAGAGTATAAACACTACTAATACCCAGTTGATAAGCTAAAGCATGTTGCCAGGCTAATCTTGGTCATTGGCCCTTAGTCATCTGGCTTTAGTTTAATGGTGGTATTCATGACCAAGGACTGTCCTTCCCAGCCCCCCCTTCAGATCTTGCTAGGCTCTGTGACCAAGAGTGAGGAGGGTCCACTGGGTCCTGTGCCAGGATCTGAGGTCCAAGGCCCTAGACTTTAGGCAGTTATATAGGCCCCAAGCAGAAGACAAAACAGCTTATTTGTTAATTACTTCTAGCAGTTTCCTTCACTTCAGAAAATGTAAAACATTTAGTATGTCAAAGTCTGTAACAGAGAGAAATGGAGACAGTTTTGCGTGCTTCCAGCTTTGTCTGCACATATTTTGGATTGGCACAGAGAATAAGAAGTCAAACCATATGATTCATATTCTTTAACTAAATAGGTCATTTGTCAAAGAGCTACATATTACAAAGTCTACCACAGACTGGTCTGTGCCCATCATTTCCTGTCTCAGAAATTTCCTGAAAATGTATCTCGAGAAGAAGTAAGAGAATCCTTGTTCATCCCTTCAAGAAGTGAAGCAAGAGTATCCTTGTTCGTCCCTTTATGAAGGATGCACTATAAGCCTTGAAGCACCTATATACAATTTTCTCAGCTCCTAAGAAGTTGGATTCCCACTACACTTCATTGGCTTAGTGTAGTGAGAGTCTGATCATCCTGTAGTGGACTGCTATGTGATGTCTTCAGTGCAGCATAGGACAAAGAGACCACAGTATCTTACTACCTTGTCACTTGACAAGAAATATAAGGCTTTGGAGTGGGTAAACCAAAGGGTGTTCTCTGCTGTGTTGGGGCTTGGATACCTCAAAATGTTGTCTTATCTGTCCTTGTTCCATTTGTCCTTAGTAGAGCAAGCCCCAAAATAGCTTTTCACCTACCCATAGTCTGGACTCAGGAGCTAGTCGGGGCTCTGTCTGTGGCTTCCACAGCGGACTGAGCTGGGAGTCATTGCAACTTTGATTGTGCTGATACTTTGGTAAGGGCAGCAGGCTCATGAATCTGCCTGTACTGGGATGGTGGCTTAAATTGTCCTCTTTTAAAGACATGCTTTGGCACATCATTGTATTTGCTAACTTCCAAGAAGAGCGTCTCTTCAGTCAGCTCTCGCAAGACATGGTCAGTGTTCCAAATGAATAATCAGGCCATCACTATAGTGGAGGGTTTGGATGATCCCCTTTCTCTCCTCAAACCTTCTTTTAAATTCACTGAACCCCTTTAGAAGCAGCAGTAACTTCATTATTGTAGACTGAGGATAGTCTTGCTTCCCCCAACTGTGACTACCCTACTGACTCATCAGCAGCCCCGAGTATCATCCAGGACTGTCTTTTGAGACAGTTCTCCAAATTTGTCCTGGCTCAGAGGGCCAATCTGAAAAATTAGGGGTTTCTCATATAGTTATAGATAGTCATCTATTAGAATTCCTACATCCCATCTAGAAGGAGCACTGCTCAGAGAACACATCCTTTTCTGCAGAGTCATATACCCAAGTCCAGATACTACTCTTCTAGCCATAGAGGCCGACCCTTCTTCTGAGCAAGGCCAAGTTACACTCCCACCTCTTCATTGTTCTGAAAGGGACAGAAGACGTTTGTCCCATATTAGGTTCTGGATGCTGATTGTCTTGGGGGGGGGGGTTGGGCATTGCCCTGCTGCTTCAAGGTGGTGAGTGGTTGAACCACACCTGATTGATGACTTTTGCATAGCAGTTCTTGCTATCTGTATAGAAGCTTCCTTTAGTTTGCTCTATATTCAGTGCAAGTGCTGGCATTTGCCCTGCTGCTTGCAAGGCATTTTCCGATTCTTCTGTGATGGTGAAGGGCTTGCTGGAGAAATAAAAGTTGTGTTCCCAATTTGGATAACAGACTGCAGTTCATTGTGTCATTAGCATTTCATTGACATCCAGCTTAATCACAACTGCTCTTTCACTAAGTTGGTGTAGATTCAGAAGTAATTATATTTAGTAAATGCAGCAGAATCAAATTTTGTCCCCCTCTCATAACACCCAAGCTCTACCTTTTTAGCTTTTGTGTTTGCAGTTTCTTTTTGACAGAATACATAGAATGTGCAAGGCAAGTGGACCATGTGGCCATTTACACCCTGCACCTACCCACATTTAGACCTTACTCTCTTATAAGGCAGTCATATCTGGAAAGAAATTATGAATACCTATCCAGTTGTGTAATGCCTTCCTTAAAGGAAGATAGCGTGTTACTTGATCCAGAGAGGAAATTTGTTCCAGAAAAGAGGTAGTAGTTGTGTGAAAAATCTGTTTCTCCACAGTGACTTATTTGCTGAAGCAGGTTTGGATCTCTGGTTCTAGTGTCTGCATTTTTGCTTGATTTATTGAAAAATAAGAAGTTATGGACTGCTTGATCTCTAACAGCCCAGAAGACAAGACACAAAATGCCTGTAAGGAGTCTGTAGGACACCAAATACAGGGGCAATCTCTCCAGCTTCTCTCGATAGCTTAGGTCCTTTAGTCCCATGATCTTGACAGGAACCTTTTGGGGTCTCTAACTGCTTGATATGGTTAGTAAGATACATCCCAAAGGGGGGAATTGTATTATGTGATTGGCCTAATTAGTGACTGATGATTACATGACCCACATTTGAGTGCCTCCTAGTGGCCCATTGAATAAGTACAGGTAATGTCCCTGGCCTGGGCAGTCCTCCATTTACAGTCTCTGGGAGTCTTTATAAACTAAAAAAATTCTGGATCCCATCTTAGAGGATTGCCGTCATTGGTATGGAGTTTTGCACTCTCTAGTGTAGATCATTACTACTCATAGAAAAGACCAATGAGGTCACTGCTTTTGCTGCCTTTGTAAGGGCAAAGTGAAAGGTCTTGGCCTGGACACTTCTGTATCTTCTAGACTTCATAGCAGCAGCAGTGTTCACATTACCTGTCACATACCTGAGCATGCAAGTGTTGTGTAGCCACCTTGTGCTTACTGATCTGGTTCTTATATCAGACCTTGGTTGCAAGACACTAGATTGGTGAGCAGTTTCTTCCATTCTCACTGTGGGTCTTCCCTTCCTGCTGCCAAACCAGTAGCACGTTACTTCACTAGTAGGGTGGAGATCCCAGCATAGCTTTACTGCAGTTGAAGAGAAGTGTGTCTCCCTTGAATTTAGGAGGAGGGCTGTACAGTCAAACAGCACAAGAGTCACCAAATCTAGGGATCTAAACTTAGTCAGCGACTCAAACAAAACATGCTGGAGAGACAGGTATGTGTTTCAGAGATTGCCCTTTCGTGGGAACGGGCTTCCTATTTACTTTAAGCAGATCCCTTCCCTGGCCATCTTCAAACGCAGTTTGGATCAATGAATGGGGAATAGCAAATTCACACCTAGGATAATACCTGTGTCCCTTATGGGCAGGGGAAGTCTGTAAGATACTCAAGGCATAGGCACAAATTTATGCCATCCTCTTGCCCATAGAGGCCATATATTCATTATAATTGGGTTATATATAGGCTTGTAAGGGGGGGGGGGTCTTAAGCCACTAGCCTAGCAATCTGCTGTAAACCTACATAAATGGAGAAGTATACAATCCTATGGGCCATACTAGCCATGGAGGACTGTGCTGAATCCATGGGCTGTATTCATTTTCTGCAACAACCAATTCATTGTATAATACTTAAATAAAAAGGAGCAGGGAGGTGGGGCCTAGCACATTGTTGTATATCATGGTCTTCTTTATTAGTGTTGCATCCAAACTGGTTTCCTCTTCCAAACTTTTATCTTCTAACACGGGCAGCCGTGTTAGGGAGAGGTATGGGGTATACTTCTGCTACTTTGGTTTTTAGGTCCATTAATTATCAGACGCACTTGACTAGATATATCCTGGTGCTTCTCTCTCAGCTTGGGGGGGGGGGGGGTGACTGATAAGCCAGATTATTTATTTTATTTATTTGTTTATTTATTTGACATTTGTTAACCGGGTTAGTCCAGCTGAATAAGTAGCCCATTTTTAGTGGAGACCTGAGGAGAAAATCTCCAAAGGTAAAATTACATACATAATCACACAGACAAATAGTAACATACATTCTAAGATTTTTACATAGTAGTAACAGTGAAATAATACAAGTAGGAAAATACAGTAGTACAGAAAGATTGAACACTAAAAATACATTTTTAAAAAATTGCACATATAATTGAAACCCAGGGTCGGGTACGCATAAGTACTAGGTGGATGGAGTTGAAGACCAATTAAGAGTTTCAGAAAATGGACAAATAGGATACAATAAGTAAATACTAGAAAGATGACACTGTTAAAAGAAGTAATGGATACTGAGATGTGTCATTACCTAGTATAGCAAAAATACCTATAAACCCTAGTTTTGTGGTTGGTTTTTTTAATCCACAGATGAATATGCTGGTCAGAGTTAAGTTGATCATCAATAATGGTGCCGAGGAGTTTTGTATGTGGGTCTGCTTTGATGACAATATTATCTAAGGACCAGCGACAATGTACTGGTACCTTCAGAAACAATCAGCTAGGTAAACACTTAAGATATGAAAAGAAACAGTGTAGTGCTAGGGAGAGAAGAGGAGTTCAGATTTAATTTTAAATTTTAAGAAGGATGGAGTGAAGAAGAAAGGAGAGGAGTAAAAAAGTATTGGAGAAGTGTAGACAGCTGGGTGAAGAGAGTGGCTGGGGGACAGGAATTAATAGACAGTGAGATAAAGCGTGATGGTGGGGGTGCAGGTTTCTGCAACAGGGGAGTAGAGAAAAGCCTGAAACAGAAAAAAGGATGTTGTAAGGGTTCAGGAAAAAAGATGAGAGTGGGGGACAGCTACAGAAGAGGACATCAAGAAGATTGGGGGGGGGGGGGGTTTCAAGAATAAATTTGCGGCAGGTAATTCACTGGGGAGCTTGTACAGCCTGGGGATGTGATGGAGAGAATGAGGGCTAGGCAAACAGCAATTTTAAAAACAATAAAATTCACTTGGAGACGTACATTATATACTTTTAAAGAGACAGATTGGACTGGCCATTGGGCAGATGGCTGGTTTCAATCAGGAGTGGAAGGGTTGGCAGAGTGTGTAAGCCCTGGACACAAATATTGTGTACTTTTAAAGAGACAGATGGATTAAGACAGTAAGACTTGTACTTTTTCTGAGTTCTGCTTCTCAGGTTGCTTGCTGTTCCATTAAATATAGCTCTGATGCAGCTGCTGTCAGTTTTAGGTAAACTGCATCTGGTTCTGTCATGAGAAAGTATTTCCGGTTGCACCTACCTGAAGACATTATGGCCAGACGTCTTCCAGTCTCCCATAGACAACCAGAATATTTTTGTCACAGCTGCTGCAGAAGTGTTTAAAACATTGCAGGGTAAGGGCAAGGTTATGCAAGACCCAAAACAAATTTTTATTTCTCCTCTACCTAAGTTCCGTAGGAAATATCCATTAAAATCATTCCCTCTCTGTAGAGACCCTAGATAACCTGCTAGTAAGAGAGTTTCTAAGCAGATTTTCACAGTAAATCCCATTCAAAGTTCTTGAGGCGAGAAAAAAAAAACTTCTCCTGACAAATCAAAGTCTGTCTGACATCCATCCTTCCCTCCCCCTTGGCCACATTCTTTTGTCCCTCAGGCTGTCCCTTTCCTTTTCTGTTTCGCAAGAGATAACCACAGATGTCTGGGGTTCTCCCCAACATCCAAAATGGTTATTTTATGACTTGGAAGTCCCTTTCTCCATTTTTCAGTCTTCCTTAGCCTCCTTGCCAGCTTCCTCATTTTCCTTTGGTTCTGTGGGATTTGGTGGAACAGGGGGACCATTCAACCTGATACCTTGTCTCAGTAGGGAACAGGTTTTTATTCCAGAATGTTTCTAGTTCTCAGGAAAGAGCGATAGTGAAGGCTCTTCCTAGACCTGTCTTTTTTCAAGGTTCCTTCCTTCAGGAAGCCGTGTTTTCAGGCACTTTCCCATCTTTTGCTTCCTCTTTTTCTGGTCCCTCTGGATTTGAAGGATGCTTACCTCTGTATCCCTTTTCACCCTCTCTTCATGAAGTTTTTACATTTCTGTGTTTTTTATTCTCTCATTATTTCTCTGCTTTGCCTTTTGGTCTTTCTGCAGCTTCAAGGGTATTTACCAAATGTCTGGCCCTAGTGGAGGTCTTGTGCAGATTTTAGGGAAATTCAAATATTCCCTTATTTGGATGTCCTAATTCAAGTTTCCACTCAGCAGCTCCTGCTTCATAATCTACACTTCACTATGCTTCTCCTGCGCAGTACGAGATTCACCCTCAGTCTCAAAAGGTCTATGCTGACTCCCTTTAAGAACTAAGTGTTTTGGGGTTGCAGGATTCAGACCATCCCAATATTGGCTTGCCTCCTGCCTCCCAAGATCCTCTTTTTGTCTACTTATTTCTAGTCTCTTTAACCTCTTCCTCCTCCAGTTCTTCCTGCAAGGGAATTTCTGTGTGTCATGGGTACATGTCATCCATCGTTACCATGGATGTCGTTCCATATCACGGTTGCAGTATTTCTTAGTCAAGGGGATTACCTGCCAAGGGTAGCTCAATGTCCAGCCAGTGTAACAAAGCCTTAGGATTACTAGTACATCACATGTATGCTGCTCACTCACAGTGTAGGGCATAAAGGTGACATACACACATACCTACCTCTGAACTTCTTTTCTGACAATCTGAACGCCATCTTTGATCATTGGTCTGAACGCTCCATTCTTATGCCTTTGGTCCCTTCATCAGAGGGCGGACCATATCAACACCAAGGAGATGAGAGCTCTCCTTCTTGCTCTTCAGGCCTTCCATACTCTCTTCCTTCCAAGGCCTCCCAAAATCTTTACAGACAGTACAACACTTCAGGTTTGGGATCTGGCTGTCCAGTATCAGGTGAGTCTTCAGGCTGTTTATGATTCCTTCAGAACAGAACCTTGCGGCAGACTGTGTGAAGAGGTCCATAACATAGACTCATGAATGGATGCTTCACAGAGATGTGTTTCTGGACATTGTCCACCAGTGGGGAACTGCTCAGGTAGATCTTTTTGCCTACCCTTTGAACAGATATCTTCCTCTCTTTTGCACCAAGAGTCCCATGTCCCATGGAAGGGGATGTTTCTTTATTTATTTTATTTTATTTATTTATTTAACATTTGTTGACCGGGAAAGTCCAACTAGATTCCACAGATCCTGTTTTCAGCAGAGGCCCGGGGAGAAACGCTCCATGGCACGCTTTATGCCTTCCCTCCTCTTCCTCTCATACCGAGGGTCCTGTTCAGGATAGAACAGGACTCTTCCCAAAATCTTTTTGGTGATTCCCTTTTGACCCAGACTGCATTGGTTCCCTCTTCTTATGCACCTTGCGAAGGGCAGTCACCACAAGTTGTCTCACAGGCTGGATCTACTCACACAAGACAAGGGGTCTCTCATCCATCCTCACTTCTCCACCTGACACTGTGGGTGATAGGGTTTTGACCCCTTTTAGGTACTTTCTGAGGACATGCTTCAGGTTCTGCAGCAAGCCAGGAAACCCACTACCAGGAAGTCTTATTTGTCCAAGTGGAAGAGATTTTCTGTTCGGTATCTTGCTCATAATTTGGATCCACTTTCTATGGCAGTTCCTTTGGTTCTCTTTTATTTGTGTGAATTGCTGCATGCTGTGATAGCATACCCTTCAGTTAAAGCCCACTTTTCAGCTATTTCTTCTTGCCTGCCTTTGAGTCCTCATTTGGCTTCTAGATTTGAGGTCAAACAATTATTAAAGGCTTCCTTCATGTTAGGCCTCCCAGGAATCCTATTCTTCCTTCATGGGACCTTAATTTTGTTCTTAAAAATTGACTCAGCCTTTTGAACCTGTAGCTTCAACTTCTTTAAAGCATTGTACTTGGAAGACTGTTCTTCGTTTGGTCCTTACTTCAGCTAGATGGGTGTCTGAGCTTCATGCCCTTATGGCTGTCCCACCTTTTTTAGATTTTCATAGGGATGGGGTGTCTCTTTGTACTAATCCTTCTTTTATGCCCAAGGTGGTTAATGAGTTGTCTCTTAATCAGTCTGTTCATTTGCCCACTTTTTTCCTTTCTCCGCTATCTGTTAGTGAGAAGGTTCGTCATACCTTGGATTTGCATAGACAACTCCAGATGAAACTTAAAGCCATTTGTAAATCTGAGCAACCTTTTGTTTCCTTTCATCCTAGGTCTGTATATTTAGCTGTTTCTAAGCAAACATTTTATTCTTGGATCTCTAAGGCCATTTCTTTTTGTTACTCTTTTCATGGGAAAAGCCTTTCTACTTCTGTAGAGGCTCATTCTACCAGGGCTGTGGATTCCTATGGTGCTTCTTTCAAGAGGTTAATACCAGTTCCATCCTTGAAGCAGCTACTTGGACTTCTGTGCATACTTTTACTAAACATTACAAACTGGATGTGGTTTCCAGGGCTAGAGCCGGATTTGCCAGGGCTGTCCTGCATGGCTTTCTTGAGGGTTCTGCTGTACCATCCTCCTCCTAATTTTCTTCTTGAGCTTTTGTACTCTTAACTTGAGTAAGGAATACTGCAATAGTGATATGGAAGGACATACTGCAGTTGTGTAAAATCTTGCCATAACAGTCGATGTCCTTCCCTTCGCTATTGTAGTATTTGATCCCTCCCTCCTCCCCCTTTTCTTTACTCCTTTTTTTTTTCTTTTTTCTTTCTGGATGCACATGTTCCTCCTTTGCTCCTTCGACTTTTGTTCCTCCTAGGGCTTTCTTTTCGTTTCTGTGTTAGGTGCATCCATACATCACCTTTATGCCCTATGTGTGAGTGAGGAGCATACGTGTGATATACAATGTAGTAGTAATCCTAAGGCTTTTGTATACTGACCGGACATCTGGCAACCCTTGGCAGGGAATCCCTGTGATAAGGAAACAACAGTGAAGGGATGGACATCTACTGTTATGGCAAGATTTTACACAACTGTACTTTCCTTTTGCCAAAATCCACATGATGAAATGTCAGTGGTATCTCAAGGCTGTTTGACTTCAGCACTGCCACTCTTTATTGAGTATCTGTTCCCAGTCTTACTTTGTCTCAAGATCCAATTCTGCTGGTGGATTCATCAGATTTCCCTAAATACAGGTCTGCTTTTTAAGGATGTCCTTCAAGGATGCATCTGCAGTCATAACATATGGGTTGTCCTGCCTCAGGCAGCCCTCGGTCGGCCCGATTCCAAAGTCTGGGTCTGGCCTCGGCTGATGTCGCACTTCACCCGACATCATAGCTCCTGGGGTATAAAGGCATCAGCCGACGCCATTTTCCTCCATCTTTCTTTCCGCGCGGTGCCCGAAGCAGAAGCTGTTCGCAAGTGCCGGTCGGTCAGATCCAGAGATTTCAGCTACCGAAGACTTCTAAAAAAGCTAAGTACCCCGTTGGGGACTCTTTCTTGCCTCAGCCAATGTCAGAAAAAGTAAATAATTGTTTAACTTGTGGGAAACAAATACCTCATAAGGATTTCCACTCTTACTGCCTTCCTTGCTTAGGCCCAGACCACGACGTATCAGCTTGTTTAGCCTGTGCCTTCTTCAACCGACGGACACTTAGACGTCGGTCGGAGTTTGCAGAAGAGTTTTTTGGTCCCGCTTTTGCATATAAAATGCCGTTGGAGACTCCGACTACTCATTTAGCTAAAAAACGCAAGGAAAAGGACCGACACTCGCGGCCCGCTGTTTCGGCTGAAACCACGGTTAGGCCTACCGCGAGTGTCTCGGTTTCGACTGAAACAGAGTCCTCTGTTCTTCCTCCGGCCGCAAGCATGCCTCTGACGACCGAGGCCTCAGAGGCCCCGACAGAGTCGGCTACAGAAATTCCTACCGAAGAAGCAGGCACACTAGAATTGTCCGACACCATTCCGTTGGACATTTCTACTCCTGCACGTGGGGCGGCTAGACCCCCTGCTTCTATGTCTATTAAGGCCTTCTCCAGGGCTAAAGCAGCTAAACTTTCCAAGGCCTTAACTACAAAAGCTCCACCTCACAGACCTTCCTCAAGTTCTCAAATTCTCAGCCTCGCTGAGGACCTTATTTCTTTGATCAGGCGATTCCAACCTCACCCAGACAGGGCCTCACAACCTCCTGAAAAAAGGCCTAGGACTGAACCCCCTGAACCTCTTTCCTCTGACTATTCCTCGGATGGATCAGATGTGTCAGACCATCAGGAAGGCCCATACTCACCTTATGAGGATTCGGATGCAGAAGACTCCATTCCTTCTGCCTCCCCCCCAGAAGAATTTTCATTTGGGGAAACTCTACATTCAATGAGGGAACATTTCCAATGGCAGGGTCAGGATTTTTCTGATTCTAGGAAAAGGCTAAGGACTTTTTTACACTTACCACAGCACAGGCCTCTAGCCATACCACCTGTACTATCAGTTGTTGATGATGCATACAATGATGCCTGTTCAGCCCCTGATTCTCTTCCCCCGGCCCCTGCCAAACCTGACAGATATTACAGGGTCCTGGATTCTCATTTCCACTTGTACAAGGCCCACGCTGCAGACCCAGAAACCATTTCTCAGGGACCCAAGGGTGTTGCAGCTGCCTCTGCCAAAAAACCCCTACCCTCTGAAAGAGAATCAAGAGCATTAGAGAGATGGGGTAAAAAGGTTTATACATCTGCTACTCTTTCTGCCAGGGCTTTAAACTGTCAATTTCACATGATACAGTACCAGGAATTTTTGTTAGATCAGCTAAATAAAAAGCTTTTCTCTCCTGAACCTTTAGACCGTAAGTCCCTTCAGGAGTTGGTACACAATTCTCAGCAGGTCAGTAATCATTTTTTAAAATGTGGCTATGATGCACTGGAGGCTTCATTTAGATCAGCTATGACTGGAGCAGTGATTCGAAGGTATGCCTGGCTAAAAGAGCAATCCTTGCCAGACCATGTTAAATCTAAACTCCTAGATGCCCCTATGGAGAAACAAAGTTTATTTGGCTCCCCTGCACAGGAGGTACTAAAGAAAGTGGAAGAAAAGGCAAAATCTGTGCAAACAGTCAAGGATTTTCTGCAGGTCCAACCTCCGAGGTTCAGCAGAAATTGGCCTTCAAAGATTTGGTCCTTTCCAGACACCACCAGAGCACAGAGAGGCAGAAATAGACGCCCAAGAGGCAGAAGTCAATCAAGGGGTGCCTACAGGGGCCGTCAGTGGCAACCTGACAACCAGAGGAGTGCCTCCACAGCTGCGACTGCAACCACTTCCACAGGACAGACACAGTGACTTGGCTCTGATTCCGCCTACCAGGGAACAATTGGAAGCACCCTTGGGCGGAAAGTTAGCTTTATTTTCAAAAAACTGGCATTGCATTACAGGAGACAAATGGACTTTGCAAACAATAGACAAAGGCTACAGGTTTCACTTCCACACTTTACCAAAAAAGAGAGGAATGCCAAACCTTCCACCAAGCCAGAAGTCAGAGGCTCTAAAACAGGTCATCAACTTACTAAGGATGAGAGCAATAGAAAAGGTACCATCTATGGAACAAGGCCAAGGATTTTACTCCAGACTATTCCTTGTACCAAGAAAAGAAACTCAATGGAGGCCTATTCTCGACTTGTCCGCACTGAACACATATCTCATTGTACCAAAATTCAAGATGCTGGCCCTACAGCAACTTCTTCCCATGTTGGGCAAGGAGTCTTGGCTGGTGACTGTAGTTCTCAAGGAGGCATACCTGCACGTCCCTATACGACCAGATTGCAGAAGACACCTCAGATTTCTTGCAGGATCAGAGCATTATCAATTCTCAGCATTGCCCTTTGGCTTATCTACTGCGCCCAGAGTATTCACGAAATGCCTGGCATCAGTAATTGCACATTGCAGGCTTCAGGGAATTCAAATCTACCCATACCTGGACGACTGCGTAATACAAGCGGACAACAAGACAAAAATAATAAAGGATTTGGCCTATGTCATACAACTGCTACAAGCTTTGGGATACACAGTCAACATACAGAAGTCAAGACTAGTGCCATCTCAAAGGATAACATTTTGGGTGCAGAACTGGACACAATAACTCAGATGGCTTTTCTCACAGAAGAAAAACAAAAACAACTTCCAGTCTACTTCACGGCATTGACAAGACAAACTCAGCATACTGCAAGGAAAGTCCTGCAGGCCCTGGGTTACATGGCATCCTGCATAATCTTGATACCACATGCCAGACTGCATATGAGGAAATTACAATGGTACCTAAGAAATGTATGGTCTCAACACAGACACAGTCTAGAAACCATGATACCAATCATTCCATGCCTGAAAAAGGAATTCCTGTGGTGGGCTCAGGCCTGCAAGACCAACAGAGGGTTGCCTTTCCACAAACCATAACCAAGGCAGACCATCACCACGGACGCCTCAGACCTAGGCTGGGGCGCACACATGGAAGACAAGTGTATCCAAGGCCTATGGTCCCAAGACCAGCTGAATCTACACATAAATCTAAAGGAGATGCTGGCAGTGAAGCATGCAATAGAGGCATTCAAATCATTCCTTCAGCAAGGACACCTGCTGATAAGGACGGACAATACCACAGTCATGTGGTACATCAACAAACAGGGAGGCACGCACTCCTACCCTTTATGCCGGATGGCAATGGAGCTGTGGAACCTAGGCCTGAATCTCAACATTCAACTGCAGGCCAGATTCGTACCAGGAAAAGAGAATTCACTAGCAGACAAATTAAGCAGAACTACCACGGATGCTCACGAATGGATGCTGCATCCAGATATCTTCAAAACCATAACAAAGAAATGGGGAATGCCAGAAATAGACCTGTTCGCCTCCCCACTCAACCACCAACTGAAGAAATTCTGCTCAAGAGAATACCACCCACAAGCCTGGAGGGTGGACTCCCTTTCTTTCAGCTGGAAGGCCCTGACAGTTTATGCCTTCCCACCTCTCCCATTGATGTACAAAGTTCTACTGAAGATCAGGGAGGAACAGCCAAAGGTAATTCTGATAGCTCCAGACTGGCCAAGGCAACATTGGTATCCGCTACTGAGAAGCATGTCTCGGACGAACCCATGGCCTCTACCTCTATGGCCTTTACTTCTAACACAGAACAACTACAAGACCCTGCATCCAAACTTGAAAACGCTGCAGCTAACTGCCTGGAAAATTGCATAAAACAAAACCAGCCTGCTTTATCTCAGAGAGTCAAGGACATTATCCTGGAGGCTCACAGACCTTCCACAAGGAAAACATACTCAGCCAAATGGAAGAGATTCCTCATTTGGAGTGCATCAAAGGGAACAGATGTCACGCTTGCAAACCTAGCACACATCCTAGAATACTTAGCAGAACTGTTCCACAATGGCCTGTCCTATTCTTCCATTAAGATTCATGCTTCAGCAATTTCAGCAGAGTACAACATGGATCCTCCTATCTTCTCTCAACCTCTCCTCAGACAATTTCTAAGAGGGATCAAAAATGTAAAACCTCCAAGAAAACCACCTCTGCCTGCATGGGATCTCAATTTTGTGCTGGAAAAATTAATACTTCCCCCTTTTGAACCAGCTGCATCAGCAGACTTACAGTTCTTATCTTGGAAAACTGCCTTCCTTCTAGCAATCACTTCAGCAAGAAGGGTATCAGAGTTACAGGCATTAATGGCAGTACAGCCTTTCCTTATCTTTCACCAGGATAGAGTGTCTCTGAGAACCAATCCTACTTTTGTGCCAAAGGTGGTATCCAGGGTATCCTTGAACCAAGCTATTCATTTACCTATGTTCTTCCCTAACCCACAGAACAGGGGGGAAAAGCTACTACACACCTTAGATGTACATAGACAACTGCGCTACTGCCTGGACAGAACAAAGACCAGCAGAAAAACTGATCAGCTTCTGGTAGCATATGCAACAGGAGTTCAAGGAAAAGCAATTTCCAAACAGTCAATTTCAAAATGGATAGGAAATTGCATTTGATTCTGTTACTCTTTTCATGGAAAGACAACTCCTGAAAATATCAGGCCTCACTCCACAAGGGCTACAGCCACCGCTACAGCTTTTCTACGAGGAGTGGCTACCAAAGACATTTTAGAAGCTGCTACTTGGAGCTCCGTGCATACATTTGCCAAGCATTACAATCTTCCTTTATACTCCAGATCCCGAGCAGGCTTTGCAACTGCAGTTTTACAAGGGATCTTAACTACACCATCTTTATCTTAGTGCCTCCTCCCCCAGTTTGGCTATGGTATTCTACCCATATGTTATGACTGCAGATGCATCCTTGAAGGACATAGTACAGTTTTGTACCTACCATAAATGTTGATGTCCGATAGGTATGCATCTGCAGTCAGGATTACCCACCCTCCTTCCCTCTGTGGTATTCCTAGGGTGCTTACCCCTCTTTCAGCTAGCTGGGGGAATCTATTATGGTGTATTTGTTTGTATGTATATATGTATATATATATATATATATATATATATATATATATTGTTTGCTACTGTTTGGAATTTACAGCAATTATCCAAATTTAGCCTTCTTAGAGGGCACCTGGCATCTGGGGCAAGAAACACTGAGGAAAATGGCGTCGGCTGATGCCTTTATACCCCAGGAGCTATGACGTCGGGTGAAGTGCGACATCAGCCGAGGCCAGACCCAGACTTTGGAATCGGGCCGACCGAGGGCTGCCTGAGGCAGGACAACCCATATGTTATGACTGCAGATGCATACCTATCGGACATCTACATTTATGGTAGGTACAAAACTGTACTTTCCTCTCCCTACTCAGGAGCTGTATACGGATGCTTCTGATCAAGGTTTGGGAGCTTCCTCCAACAACCTTAAAGTCCAGAGTCTTCAGTCCCATCAACAGAGATTAGACCATGTCAACATCAAAGAGATAAGGGTTGTAATCATAGCTCTTTTGGCCCTTAATTCCCTTTGGGTTCCAGGTTCTCTAAAGATTTTTTTCAGACAATAACATAGTCATGTGGTATGTCAGCAAGCAAGGGTGCACAAAATCTTACCTTCTTTGCAGGGTGGCTCTTCAGGCTTGAGGTTTTGCTATCTGCCATCACCTAGTTCTTCAGGTGGTTTACATTCCTTCAGAGCACACTCTAGTGGCAGACTGTTTGAACAGGACCAGGACAAATCCTCATGAATGGATGCTTCACTGAGAGGTATTTCTGGACATTATACATCAGTGAAATACATCTCGGGTAATATTTTTCCTCCTCTATGAGCAAACAATTTCCCCAGTTCTGACCCAGTGCATCAAGTCCCTTGGTTGGAGAGTGGACACCATGTCTTTTTCTTAGAAGGGGATGTTTCTGTATGACTGTCCCATTCTTCACCTAGTTCCCAGGATCTTGCACAAGCTCATGTAGGACACACCCGAAATCTTGCTGGTGACTTTCTCTGTCCCACACCACTCTGGTTTCCACTTCTTTTTCACCAGGCCAGGGGCAGTTATCACAAGTTACCTCGCAGGATGAATCTTCTCACACAAGACAAGATCTCTTATTCACCTTCACTTGTCTACTCTTCAACTCACACTTAAGCACCCAATTTTCTGGGAACATGCTTTGGGTTTTGCTGAAGGCTGGAAAACCCACTACTAGAAATCCTTGGTGGCTAAATGAAAGATATTTTCTATTTGATGTCTCAGGCATGACTTGGACCCTTTTTTTCTGTAGTGGTTCCTGTGGTCCTTTCTTATTTGTGTGACTTGCTTAATGCTGGTTTGAAATATTCTTCTGTTAAAATTAATTTGTCAGCCATATCTCCCTGTTGGCCTTTGAGGCAACCTTTGACTTCTAGTTTTGAAGTCAAACAATTCCTAAAAGGTGTCCTTTAGGCCTCCAAGAAAACCTATTCTTCCTTCTTGGGAACTTAATTTTGTTCTTGAAAAATTGACTCAGTCCCCTTTTGAACCTGTCTTTTCTTCTTTCCTGCAGCATTGTACTTGGATAACTGTATTGTTGGTGGCTCTTACTTCTGCCAAAAGGGTTTCTGAATACCAAGCTCTCATAGTAGTTTTATCATTCTTGGTTTTTCACAAGGGCAGGGTGTCTCTTCATACCAGTCCTTCCTTTATGCCCAAGGTGATTAATGATTTGTTCTTGAATCAGGCCATTCATCTTCTCTCCTCCACAAACTTCTTGGGAGAGGGTACTGCACACATTGGGTTTACGTATATAGCTCAGATATTACTTGGATAAGGCAAAACACATCAGAAAATCTGAACAACTCTTTCATTTCCAGTGAGAAAATTAGGTTTGGCAGGGACTAAACAAACCATCTCCTCCTGGATATCTAAGGACATTTCAAACAGCTTTCCTCCTTTGTTCATACTCATTCTACCTTGGCAGTAGCCTCTTCTAGTGCTTTTTTCAAGGGTCTGGATACTAGATCCATCTTGGAAGCTGCTACTTGGTCTGCTGTTTACAATTTTACCAAAAATTATAAGTTGGATATTATTTCCTGGGCCAGGACTATCTTTCATGGATTTGTGCAGGGCTCTTCTTTGTCTTCATCCTCCCATACTACCCATTAAGTTTATATTCTTCCAAGACTACAGAATACTGCAATAGTGATAAAGGAGAACATAGTTCAGTTGTGTAAGATCTTAACATGTCAGTAGATGTACTACTACTCACTTTTGCTGTATTCTGTTCCTCCATCCTGCCCCTGATTCTTTTCTGTTGCCTTGCTTCTGACCGAGGGGTCCCTATTTTATCCTTCTCTCCTTCTGATCCCCTTCTGGATGTGTATGTTATTGTTTCTCTGGGTTTGCTCCAGTTCTCCTGTGGCTCTTCAGTTCTAGGATTAGGCATCTTTACATCACAGGTGTACCTTATGCTTTGCACGTAGGACATGCATTGACGTATGTCTCTTGGAAGGTGTAAAGGCATAGGCATGCTGGCTGGACATTAGGCTGTCCTCAGCAAGATATCCCAAGACTACAGAATATTCATCCTCATCTACTGTTATAAGATCTTACACAGCTGTACTTTTCTGCAGGGAAGTAGTGTGAAGGTCATGCAATGGGCTGTAGATGAAGACATCACTCTTTCAGCTTTGCATGTTTAAAATGATGTGAACATGCTAGTGGACTCTCTGAACCACTTCTCAAATCCTTTCATGTAGCTTAGGATGCTAGAATCTTTCCAAGGCACTCCATATATTCACCTGTTTTTCACTTGGGCAAATGCATTTCTTGTAAAGTGTTATTAGAAGTTCTTGTTCAGGATACCCCCCCCCCTCGTACTTTAAAGGCAGTACTTAAAACAACAAATGACAGTTAAAAGCATTCTGTAGTCTCCTTGCTCCTTTATCTGTTTAAAACTTTCATTTTGTGGCTCACTGCTGTTCTCCTGTTGTAATAAACATTTCTGTAGTGTTTACTGCCTAAAAGCATGTAGGCTAGTAGCTTTAGTATTGGTCCCCACCCTCCCTCACTGTTGGTGTTTTGCTGTTATACTTGGTGGCTTTGCAGTTATCTGCCTTTACTGTAAATTTGATCTGGGACACTCCTCCCAGTCTAGTGTCATTAGCTCATTCTACCTAATACAGAGAGAACATTTGAGGCCCAACCCACTTAGTTTCCTAACCTTTAATTATCTTCTCCTCTCTCCCTTTCCTTTACAAAAAAAAACTTTGCTAGAATCTCCGTGTTTTGCTTAACAGTAACAAAAGAAAATTACACTTGTTTTCAGCCTTTCCTGTAACTAGTCTAGTCCAGATACAAATTTGCTATATCCAGAACTATTTGTAAGCTTGTGAGCCCCCCAAGCCTGTCTGTGTTGGAGGGAAGCCTGCTAGCTTATCAGTGGGAGTGGTAAGCACTAGGTAACCTATCTGCCACATAAGGAGTGGTTTCTGGCCCAGAAATTGTAGTTATTCCATCTCTCTCAATTTCCTAATTTAAAAGCCTGCATTTGCCCCCCCCCCTTCCTGTAACTAGTCTAGTCCAGCTACAAATTTGCTGTATCCAGGAATGTTTGTAAGCTCCTGAGGCCCTCAAGCCTTTCTGTGTTGGAGGGAAGCCTTCTAGCTTATAAGTGGGAGTGATGAGCACTAGGTAGCCTATCTGCAACATAAGGAGTGGTTCTAGCCAAGAAATTGTAGTTATTGGCCATTTGGGCAATTTTTCCATTTCTCTCAACTTTCTGATTTAAAAGGCCGCATTTGCACTTGTTTCTTTCCTGTAACTACTCTAGTTCAGATACAGATTCTTAGATGTTCTTCGTCTTCCATTGCTGCAGTCCTTACTATTGGGTATAGTCCGCATCCAGTCGGCCCGAATACCAGAGTATAAGGCTGACGTCGGTCAGGGCGCATTAGACTGACGTCAGTACGTCAGGGTACTAATGCGCATGACCGGCGTCATATCCTCAGTCTTTTTTGCCGCGTGATCCGATGCAGAAGCAGTTTTGCGAGTGCAGGTTGGCGTTCTGAAATATTTCCGAAACCGGAGTTTCAGACCGAATCAGAGTTGGCTAAGTACCCCGTTGGGGAACATTTTGGTTTTTCTTGCCTCAGTATTTAACCGGATGTCAGAAAAGTGAATAACTGTATTTCTTCTGGGAAACAAATACCTCATAGGGATTACCATACATTATGTATACCTTGTTTAGGGCCTGAGCACGGCGTTGTTGGTTGCCGCTCTTGTGCTAAGTTTAACAAACGCACTATTAAGAGGAGGTTAGACTGTGCCAGATTAGTGTTTGGGAAGCGTTGCAATTATAAAATGCCGTCGGATGCTCCGGCCGCTTCATCCAAGAAGCACAAGGACAAAACAGCGAAGCCTAGGGTTGATGAACCGGCAGTCCCAGACGGTTCTTTAGATGGCTCAGTGGAGCCAGAGGTTTTGCCAGGAGTTTCTATAGAGTCTCAGGCAGAAACTTTACTGTTACAGGATGTACCCTCTCAGGAGGCAGGCCAGGCTGAGGGGCTTCTCAGGTAACTATTCTTCCCTCTCTTCCCACAGTAGTTAGAGCCTCTCCTTCTGTTGCCAAAACTTCTTTTAGAGGTAGGCCAACTTCAGCTTCAGTAGGGGCTTCTCCTAGCCTTTCGGGTTCTGTACCTAAGAAACATATGCTTAAAATGGCAGAAGATTTGATTACTATGATTAGAGGTTCTATGGGCCCTCCTGATAAGAGGCCTAGAGTGGAACCAGAGTTTGACAGTTTTGAACAGGGTTCAGGGGCTTCTGAATCTTCTGCGGAAGATTTGCAGGAGTATCCTCATTATTCTGATTCTGATGTGGATGATGCCACTCCTTGGCTTCTCCTCCTGAGGATTTTTCATTTTCAGAGACTCTGCATTCCATGAGGGAGCACTTTAAATGGGAAGGCCAGGATTACTCTGATTCCAGGAAGAGGCTTGGGAATTCTTGTTTTACCCCAGCATAGGCCCTTAGCTATACCTCCTGTGTTGAATGTGGTGGAAGATGTTTTTGCAGAGGCTTCCTGAACCCTGATTCTTTGCCTCCTGCTCCTGTTAAACCTGATAGGTACTATAGGGTGCCCGAAGCTCATAAGTATTTGTTTAAGAGTCCTAGGGCGGACCCAGAAACTGTTTCTCAGGGGCCTAAAGGTGTTAAGGCCTCTGTGGTTAAAAATCCTGTTCCCACTGACAAAGAGGCAAGGGCGTTAGATAGGTGGGGTAAGAAAGTGTATACTTCTTCCACTCTAGCCATGAGAGCGTTGAATTGTCAGTTTCACATGCTGAAATATCAAAATTATCTCCTTTCACAATTGAAATCTAAGGTGGATGCTTTGGCGGAAGGTATTGATTGTAAAGACTTGCTGGATTTAGTTTATGTGTCTGAACAAGTGGGCAAGCATTCTTTGCAATGTGGTTTTGATGCTGTGCAGGCCTCCTCGAGGGTGGCTGCCACTAGTTCTGTTCTTCGCAGGCATGCCTGGTTGAGGGATCAAAATTTGGCTGAGCATGTTAAGACAAGGATTTTGGATGCTCCTTTACAGTCTGATGTGTTGTTTGGTTCACCTGTGGAAGCAGTTTTAAAGAAAATGGAGGACAAAGCTAAGTCTATGCAAACTGTTAAAGATTTTTGCAGGTACAGCCACCAAGTTTAGTAGAAATTGGCCTGCTAAGGGGTGGACATATCCTGCTTATGATTCCCAGTCTAGGGGTAGGTCTAGACGTGGTAGGGGCAGGGCTCAAGGTTCTTTTAGGCCTAGAACAGGGAGTTCACCTGCTCAGACTTCTGGTGAGGGCAGGGTCAGTCCTTTCGTAAACAGACCCAATGACCTGCCTTTTCAACTGCCAGTAGATTCTCGTCTGGCAGCTCCTTTGGAAGGACAACTGTCTCTTTTCAAAGGAAATTGGGATTTAATTACTCAAGACAGATGGGTGTTGGACATCATTCTACCAGTCCCTGTGTCAGAAAGGGGCCTAGGATTTTATTCTCGCATGTTCCTAGTACCAGAGAAGGGGAACACGTGGAGACTGCTTTTGGATTTATCTCTCCTCAACACTTATCTGGACATTCCCAAGTTCAAGATGTTGACGTTACAACAGCTTTTACCCCTGCTGGGCAAAGATCACTGGATGGTAACTTTAGATCTCAAGGAAGCTTACCTTCATGTGCATATCAGGCTAAGTTACAGGAAGTATCTGCGGTTTCAAGCTGGAGATTCTCATTATCAGTTCTCTGCATTGCCCTTTGGCTTATCTACTGCCCAGAGTATTCACAAAGGTTCTGGCTCCAGTGATAGCTTACTTCAGGCTACAAGGACTTCAAATCTATCCTTATTTAGACGACTGCCTGATTCTGGCTCAAGAAAAGGAAGACCTTCTACAGCATCTGGAATATCTTATAGCAGTGCTAAGATGCCTAGGGTATTCTGTGAACGAAATAAAGTCCAGTCTAGTACCCTCTCAAGACATGTGCTTTCTGGGTGTGAGACTGAATACAGCAGCCCAGATGGCCTTTTTAACCCCGGACAAACAAAAGAGTCTGTCACTTTACTTCCATCAACTATCTCATCAGTCCGTGCTGACTGCAGAGACAGTCCTTCAAGCATTAGGGTTCATGGCATCTTATATTCTGGTGCTTCCCAATGCCAAACTGCATATGAGGAAGTTACAATGGTATCTCAAAATGTATGGACACAGCACTGCCAGGATTTAGACACTGTCATTCAAATAATACCTTGCCTTCAAAGAGTATTTTTGTGGTGGGCTCAGGAATGTCACCTAAACAAGGGACTCTCTGTGACCCGGCCAGAGGCGAGTCAGATTTTACCGACAGATGCCTCAGACATTGCTTGGGGAGCTCATCTAAATGTAAAGTGGATACAAGACAAGTGGCCTGCCAGACTACAGCGTCTACATATCAACATAAAGGAGATGTTAGCAGTCCAGTTCGCATTGCTGGCTTTCAAGGAGTTACTTCTTCCAGGGCAGGTGTTGATTCTAACAGACAACACAACTGTCATGTGGTACTTCAACAAACAAGGGAAACACATTCTTATCCTCTATGCAGGCATGCAATGATTTTATGGGAGACTGCGCTACGCTTGCACCTAACTCTTCAGGCAAGGTTTCTGCCAGGAGCACAGAACTCCTTAGCAGATGTGTTAAGCAGACAAATCATGGATCCCCACAAGTGGAAACTGGATCTTCATGTATTTCAGAAATTGACAGTGTCATGGGGAACTCCAGACATAGATCTGTTCGCTTCTCCACTAAACCACCAGCTGCCACAGTTTTGCACAAAGGGGTTTCATCACACAGCTTGGAAAGTGGATGCTCTGTCTTTCAGTTGGACAAACCTTCATCTGTATGCCTTTCCACCTCTGCCTCTTCTTCCAAAGGTACTGTTAAAGGTCAGACAGGACAGGCCAAGGATGATTTTGATAGCTCCAGATTGGCCTCGGCAACACTGGTACCCTCTACTACGGAGTCTGGTAAAGAAGCCTCCATGGCCTTAACCTTTGATTCCACATCTGTTATCCCAGCAGGACGGTCATCTGCTCAATGTCAAGCTTCACTCTCTTCCTCTGACAGCCTGGCATATTCTGTGTTGAAACACAGCAGGTCTCAACTTCCTCAACAAGTTTTAAATGTGATTATGGAAGCTAGAAGACCTAGTACAAGGAAAGTGTACGCAGCAAAATGGAAGAGATTTTTATTTTGGAGTAAAGCAAAGAATTTGGAGATTTCTGAGCCTAATTTGAGTATGGCTCTTCAATATCTTACTGAGTTACTGGACAAGGGTCTGTCCTTCTCTTCCATCAAGATTCATGCTGCAGCAATCTCAGCTCACTATGATTGTGACCCACCATTGTTTTCGCATCCTTTGTTCAAGCAGTTTCTTAGAGGGGCTAAGAATATAAGACCCCACGTAGAGCTCCTACTCCTGCTTGGGATCTCAATTTTGTGTTGGAAAAACTTACTCTACAACCTTTTGAGCCTGCGGCTACTGCTGAATTGAAATATTTGTCATGGAAGACTGCTTTTTGTTGGCTATTACTTCTGCAAGAAGGGTGTCTGAGTTGCAGGCCCTTATGGCAGTCGAGCCCTTTTGATTTTCCATAAGGATAGGGTATCATTACGCACTAATCCTTCCTTTATGCCTAAGGTGGTTTCTAGTGTGGCTTTAAACCAAACTATTCATTTGCCTACCTTTTATGCAGACCCCCAAAATAAAGGGAAAAGATTTTGCATACTTTAGATGTACACAGGCAATTGCGTTATTACTTAAGCAGGACTAAGGATTTTAGGCAGTCTCAGCAGTTGTTTGTTTCTTTTGCTTTGAGTTCGCAGGGCAAGCCTGTGTCAAAACAAACTATTTCTAGGTGGATTGGCTTTTGCATTGCATTTTGTTATTCCCATCATGGCAAGGAAGTTCCAGCTGGGATTAGGCCTCATTCCACTAGGGCTACTGCCACTTCAACAGCATTTCTACGGGGGGTGGCAACTAAGGATATTTTGGAAGCAGCTACTTGGAGTTCAGTGCATACTTTCTCTAAGCATTATCACCTTCCTATCTACTCTAAGTCTAGGGCTGGTTTTGCCACAGCTGTTTTGCAAGGCATGTTGTCAGCTCCTGCTTCTTTATGATTTGCCAGCCTCCCTTACCTCTGCTTTGGGATTCTACCCAATAGTAAGGACTGCAGCAATGGAAGACGAAGAACATAGTACAGTTTTGTACCTACCATAAATGTAGATGTTCGAGGATTCCATTGCTGCAGTCCAATTTACCTCCCTCCTTCCCTCTGTGTTTAGGGGTGGTTGTGTAGGTGATTTACCTGCTTATATTTTTGTATATATTGTTCATGTTTTGGTGCAGGTATTTTGGGCCTTGTCTTTTTAGGGTCTTCTGACATCTGGGGCAAGAAAAGACTGAGGATATGACGCCGGTCATGCGCATTAGTACCCTGACGTACTGACGTCAGTCTAATGCGCCCTGACCGACGTCAGCCTTATACTCTGGTATTCGGGCCGACTGGATGCGGACTATACCCAATAGTAAGGACTGCAGCAATGGAATCCTCGAACATCTACATTTATGGTAGGTACAAAACTGTACTTTTTAGCACTTGAATTTGCTTATTTGTGCTCAGAACTTGTAAGCACTAAATAAGCTACAATTTACTACAGCACTCAACCTTCCTCATTACCTGAGGAAAACAGTTTTTGTACTTACTTTCCTCACTCGCTTAGAGAAAACAGCTCTTGTAGTCACTTCCCTCACTTGTCTAGAGGAAAATAGTTTTGTATTCAGGCATGTCCAAGGGTCAGCTCCCAGTATTCTCTCCTGTCTATCTGATGAATCTGGGCATCTTGGGGTAATGTAGCAATTGCCTCATGTACACAGACAACCCTCTCCTACCACCCAACACTACAACCTGTGAGAGATGCACTTATCTCACCAAACTGGAGGTAAAGCTCTCTCCAACCAAGACTGAACTTGACAGTCAGGAGGAGAAGGTAAACACTTGTACCAGACCACACTCATCACATAGTCCCACTAAACCTACACCACCAAAACCCACACATAGAAACACAAACATTTGCGGAGGTTCTCAATAATAATCTGCTCAAGCAACAGAGACCTCCACAGCAGAAATGAAAGTAACCTCCACCCCCCCAACACAACCCAAATGACATACAGTCCACAGATTGTGTGCCACTCAACCACAACCAATAAGGCAAAACAACATACCCAACACACTAGTCATAGGTGACTCTATAGTCAGCCACACTGATGTCCCAGTCACCAGGCTAAACAAGGAGAAAGATACTGTCAGCTGTCTGTCGGGTGCCAGGATCCGCCACATAACCCACACACACAGGTCACTCCACAGTTACAAATATGACTCTGTCATTGTCCATGTTGGTGTGGATGATCGGAGACATACCTCCCTGGACTACATGAAAAGAGACGTGGAAGAGCTTCTCCGATCTTGTAGCCCAGGCAGGTATGACCCTAGCCCTGAGTAGCATCCTGCCATCGCCCAGAATGATACCGCGGTACAAGGGCAAAATGATTGACTTCAACAATTGGCTAAGCTTCTGGTGCCATTCTAAGGGGATCCATAATCTGTCTGCCTGGGGCGACATGGTTGACAGACCACAATGCTTTGCCAGAGATGGCCTGCACCTGTCACCCCTGGGATTCCAGATACTAGCTAAGGCTTTTGCTGCCCCTATAGTGCCTTTTTTAGGCAAGGTTAAAATGACAAATTCACCACCGTAACTAGAACAGGCAAGCAAAAACTGAAGGTAATGCTACTCAATGCTAGAAGTCTAAATCTCAAAATGCACTCAGTCGAGGCACTCCTTAAAGTGGAGAACATCGATATCTGTGCAGTGACTGAGACCTGGTTCAAGGCTCCAGAGAGCACCCCTGCATTACCAGGCTATAACTCATACCACACTTTTCAACCACCTAACCTGGACCGGAACACCAAAGGTGGAGGTGTGTCCATATTATTTAAGGATATCCACACCTCCAGGCTAGTTGCTCAGCATAATGCATCTGAGGTTATCTAAGTGCAGCTAACTCTGGGCAAAACTGCAATCCAAATTGTATCTTGCTGCAGATCACCCACCATGCCCCATTATTCCCACTCCTCTTTTCTTGATATACTGGAAAATATTAGGGTTCAACCAAACACCCTAATAATAGGCGATTTCAACTACCCCACCATTAACTGTGAAAACTACTCATGTACCAACTCCTTCACTCAACGCTTTCTGGAATTCATAAATTCCAATGCCCTGGATGAACTGATCCCACACCCCCACCAGGGGCAACAATATCCTAGACCTAATCATTACCAACATGAGTGACCGGTGTTCCACACCTGAAGTCAACTCGTTGGTCCGATCTGACCATAAGCTAATCACCCTAGATATCCACATCCCACTCCCACCCCCCATTAAGGAAACCACAGTAAAAAATTTATCCAAAGCCAGCTTCATGCTTCTTAAGACAGAAGTGGCGAACTTCATGACACCCATATGCAGATGGACAATACAGTTACGACTGCTGAATCCTACACAAATGCACTCTGTAAGCACTTACATGAGTGCATGGATCGTGCTATCCCAAACAGAACCAAGACACTATCCTCAAAAAAAGGAAACCAATCTGGTGGTCCCCTGCCATAAACAAGCTCTACAACAGAAGGAAGAAACTGTTGCAAAAGAGAGTAAAATCCCATGAATGGAGGAGCTCCCTGGTCGGTCTCCGTAAGAAGCTGAGATCCATTATAAGATCCTCCAAAGCTAGCTACGAAAACAAAATCTACCCGGATTCTAGGGACAACCACAAAGCAATTATATAACTATGTCAAGAATCTCAATGGCAACACCCAGATCTGCTCTGAATTACAGCACAATGGCATAAAAATTACAGAACCAACTGATATTGCCAACATCCTGGCAGATAGGTTCAGTGCTAACTTTACCCCTTCTCACCCCCTAATGGGCCCATATTTATACAGAAAGAATGCAGAGGCCCTGTAATCACAACTATGCAGCTAAAAGCTGCACACTCTAAAGCCAAAAACACAGCATCCATGGGGACCGGACAACATCCCAGGCTGCATTTTACACTAACTTCAGAATGAACTGGCTCCCCACCTAAGCACCATGTTCAATCATAGCCTTACATCAGGCTTTGTGCCCACTGAATGGCGCACAGCAACAGTTATCCCACTCCACAAAGGAGGAGCCACCACTGATGCCGGGAACTATCGCCTTATTAGCCTGATGAGCCTGGTCTATAAAGCCATGGAAAGTATCATCATGGAACTCATAAACAAAGACATTGGTAACCTCCAAACTCTGGATCCCACCCAGTTTGAGTTTGTGAAAGGCAGATCATGCCTCCTGAACCTGATCAACTTCTTTGAGGCAGTCACTAAAGCCGTAGACAAGGGTAAGGTGGTTCACACAGACTATCTTAACCTCGCCAAGGCTTTCAACACCATCCTCCATTCTGGAATTATAGCAAAACTAGGTGTAAATCCCTACATCACAAGATGGGTCGCCAACTGACTCACTGACAAGAACCCACACTGTAAAAGTTACAGACTCCAAATCTGACTTCAAACCAGTGATAAGTGGACTACCACAGGGTTCAGTCCTGGGACCTTTCCTGTTTGTTATGTACTTCTCTGAAGTACAGGCTAACATAGAATGCCTTTGTCTAATGAAGTTCACAGATGACTGCAAACTAGGAGCCATAGTCGAGTCTCCAAATGATGTGGACATCTTACAGAAAGGACTCACTGAGACAGATGCCTGGTGTCAGAGCCATGGCCTAAAGCTCAGTGCCAAAAAGTGCATTGTCATCCTCCCTTTGGTAAAAACTCTGTACCCATGAACTACCTCATAGGCGGCAGTCTACTTAACGCCGAATGTGTGATAAGAGACCTTGGGACCCAGGTGGACAGTAGTCTCTCCTTTGGTAATTACATCGCCACAGTAGTCAGGAAATCCTTCTACATGGCACACCTCGTCACATAAGGGTTCTCATCCAGGAAAAAAGAAGTCATTGTTCCTCTCTACTCGACACTCATTAAACCCATTATAGAGTACAACGCCCCTTTTGGAATGTACCTCACAAGACATCTGCAGCAGCTGGAAAGGCCACAGAAGTACCTTCACAAAGAGGATTACTGGCCTCAAACAGATACCCTACACTGACCGTCTCAAAAAACTCCAGCTTTACTCCGTAGCATATCGCGTACTCCAAGGTGATCTCTGCCTAACATCTAAAGCTATGTCAAACCCAGAGCTGTTTGCAGAGCTCTCAGAGCCGTAGTCTCAGGGTTGGATCCGAGGGGGTGTTCTCTGCTCTGAGCTTTTCGGAGAGAAGCATCCCTCTCAGCTCCTAGAGTCTCAGCTCCAGCTCCCCGGTCAGATCAGGGGTAGCGACTTCCATCAGTTCAGCCCAGAATGTCTGTTTCCCCTCTACATTTGATGTGGAGAGGGTTCTCGCAGGTTCGAGGCCTATGACTATTTCGTCTTCAGAGTCCATCCAGACCCCCCCCCCGGCCTTGAGTGCAGATCCGACCATCTTGCCCTCTCAGGGACAGCCCGTAGCTGTAATGCCCTAGGACGTTCCGACCTTGGAACAACCCGTTTGCGAGACCTCCCCAGAGAGCCCTCCTGAGGAGCCCCCCACAAGCATACATGTAAAAGGAGGCACCTGGACTCTCCTTCAGAATCCCTCACAGAAGACATGGACCTGGATGAAGGGGAAGGTTCCCCAAGATCACCCCCCCCAAGGATGCCTCCTTTTTGAGACATCATGGAAAATCCTACTCCAAAGAGGGGGGATGGTTTGCCCCAAAACTGTCTTCCAATGACTCCATGTTTCTGGAGGCATTTGGCTTGGGCCTGTCTACCTCTTGGGTGTCCCCTCCTGCCGATCCACTCGTGGATTTGATTACATCTAGGGCACGGAAGGAGAGCCGGACACTGTAGAGCCAATGCCCAAGTTCCCAGACAAAGTCCTGAGCCCCCCCACTGACAAACTACACTAGCATAAGGGATCTCCTGGAGATGCTATGCTGGTGGCGGCGGCCACCAAGAAGAAACTCGCCCAGGAGAATTCCACGGTCCATCCGCATGACCAAGAGTTGAGGACATTGGATCACCTTGGGAAGCGAGTCTATGCTTCAGCGACCTTCTGTGTGAGGGCGCTAAACTACATGGCACACGTTATTCGACTCCAGAGAGATCTAGTCAAGGAAATCATGGAGTCGACCCCAGGGTCCATGTCGGCAGAAGACAAGAAGACATTTGCACAAATGGCCACTCTAAGGTCTGTAGCCAACATGTCCATGCGTTTGCTCTCCCATACCACAGAGCGAGCTGCACGGGCAGCGGGGTCAGGTGTTGCCATCCGGCATCACGCCTGGCTCCTCTTATGTCAGTTCCCAGAGCCCTTCTAGGCATCTTTCACCAATGCCCCTTTTGATGGTTCCTCCCTCTTTGGGAAGACAGTCGGAGAAACTTTATTTCAGAGCGAGAAGGACGGGAAGACACTGTCTGCTGTCGGGGTCCACTTCTCCACACCTCAAAGGTCCTTTTCCAGGAACCAGCGAGGCCAGAAGAAGATGTGGTTCCAAAAGTCTCCGGCATTTTCCTGGGACCCTCAGGACTCACCATCTCCCAGAGGCAGAGGGGGATACAACAGACGCCGCCATAGAGGGGGTCCTAGGAATTTCGGGTCCTGAGAACTTTTCTCTGATAAACCCGGGCAGCAACCTTGAAGGGTTGCCCAGCTGTCCATCTCTGAAGACAGTCGAGGGTCGTTTGTTGCTTTAGCCACTAGCATGGGAGTCCATCACTACAGATCAGTGGGTGTTGCAAATCATATCCAGAGGATATTTCGTTCCCTTCAGGAATACACCCCCTTCCACCAAAATCCTCCCGGACATTCCACCCACTCAGCGTGAGGAAGCAGTAGTACAGGTAGAATCACTAATGAGAAAACGAGTCATTCAACCGGTCCCCAAGACCAGTCCTGATCAGGGGTTTATTCCAATATTGGATCTGTCCCAGTTGAACCTGTCAGTAACCAAGACAAAATTTCAGATGGTCACGATTCAGTCTTTTCTGCCCTATCTACAGGATAGAGACTGGATGTGCTTGCTCGACCTCCAGGATGTGTACCATCACATCAAGATGCACAGGTGCTCCCAGAGGTTTCTTCACTTCTGGCTGGGAGCCAATCATTACCAATTTTGCCCTCCCCTTCGGTCTCACCACAGCCCCACCGGGTGTTTACCAAGGTAATGGCAGTGGTAGTGGCTCACCTGATGTGTCAGGGCATTCAGGTCTTTCTGTACCTAGATGATTGACTCCTTACCACGTCCTCAGCATCTACTATGTCAGGCCAGGGACTCCGTTCTTCAGCTAGCCAACAAGTTGGGCATCACGATCAACATGAACAAGTCTGCTCTTCAACTGATTCACGTTCTAGATTTCATTGGGGTATGGCTGGACACAATACAATCACAGGTGTTTCTCACCTCAGGTTACGCCGCTTGTGGCTACATGTCTTACACATCCTTCAGAACCAGTTATCAACAGCCGAAGCGGTGTTGAGCTTTAGGTTCTATGGCGGCGACAATAAATCTTCTCCTCATGGCATGCCTTCATATGAGAGTACTGCAGTGGACTGTCACAGTACAGTGGTCACTTTTAGACCTTCCCTTATCCTTCCCGATGAGAATTTCAAAAGTCTGCAGGGACTCCCTTTGGTGGTGGCTGCAGTCCCTGGATCTATTCAAGGGCCGTCCCTTTACCCCAAACCACGGTGACCATGGACGCCTCCCTACTTGGGTGGGGGGGCATTGCTCGGGAAGGACAGTCCAAGGCACATGGTCCCCTTCCGAGACCTATCTGCATATCAGTGTTCTAGAGATGAGAGTGATTATTCTTGCATTGCAGGCCCTCCATGCTCATCTTCCTCTGGGAAAGATTGCAGTTCAGATGGACAACATGTCAGTGGTCTGGTATATCACAAACGGGGGAACCAGATCTTATCCCTTATGTCGAGAGACCATGAGAGTGCAACGCATATCCCGGGATGGTCCAACATTTTGGTGGACAGGCTCAGCAGATCTATCCTGATGCTTTATGAGTGGTCTCCGAAGTCTTCAGTAGCAGAGCAGATCTTCCTAGAGTAAGGTTGTCCTTGCTGCGATCTCTTCGCGTCTCCTTCCAACGTGAAATGCGAGTTTTTCACTCTGATTCATGCTTGGCCTCGCTGGCTTCTTTATGCTTGTCCCCTTTTTCCCCTCATGTCGAAGTTTCTGCAGAAAGCCCGAAGGCTGGGGAGCACTGTGATCCTCATAGCCCCATTCCGGCTTTGTCAGGTTTGGTTTCCCTTACTCAGGTCTCATCTAGTTGTTCCACGATGGATCTTGGATCTGGTCCCAGATCTGCTTTCACACCCCTCGGGGATTCTTCACCCAGATCTGGACAGTCTGAAGCTCACTGCTTGGCTGCTCCATTTCCCATGATTCATGGGACACCTGCTCTGTCTTCTCCCATTAAATCCATTCTGGTGGCTGCTCATAAATCGTCCACAAGGAAAGTTTATTGTAGTAAATGGAAATATTTCTTTATTTGGGCTTTGGGATAGGTCTTTGGACCCTTTCACTGCATCACTTTCAGGGGTCTTAGATTTCCTAGCTAACATTTTTCATCAGGGTGCTAGTTCCTCTACAGTGAAAGTTCAGCTAGCCGCCATTTCTAACTTTCATGTTGGGGTAGACATGTCTTCGCTGGCTTCGGCTAAACTTTGTAAGACCTTCCTCAAAGGTGCCTTTCTTCTCAGACCTCCGGTTAAGGACCCCATTCCTCCATGCAACCTTACTTTGTTGTTGTAGGCATTGGTTTCTCCCCCCCTTGGAGTCTGTGGATCTGAAATTTTTGACCTGGAAAACTGCCATTTTGGTTGCCAGCACATCTACTAGAAGGATGTTGGAGCTTCAAGCTCTTTCTGTCAAAACCCCTTGCATGATCTTTCACAAAGACAGAGTATCGCTACACACTATAACCCATCCTTCCTTCCCAAGGTAGCTTTGAAAGTCAGTGTAAATCAGATTATTAATTTACCAGTATTTTTTCCGAACTACCAGAACAAAGGGGAATACAAATTACATTTACTGGACGTACATAGGCAGTTGAGGTTTTATCTTCACAGGACTAAACCTTTCTGCACCTCTGATCAGCTTTTTGTGTCCTGTGCCAAGCCCTTCTTTGTAAACCTGTCTCAAAAGTGACCGTTTCTCACTGGATTTCACAATACATTGTCCGGGTTTATTCATATAAACATTTGTCTCTTCCAGGAAAAGTGAAGGTTCATTCAGCCCGATCTATGGCTATGTCAGTGGCTTTTTGGTCTAGGGTCTCTCTGGATGATATTTGTTCAGCTGCTACTTGGGCCTCATTTCATACCTTTATCTCTCATTATAAACTGGATTTGGTCTCTAGGAGTAGATCATCCTTTGGCTCTGTGGTGCTCCGGAATATCCTTCCATGAGGGCCTCCCAAGAGTTGGGTAGCTGGGAACTCTGTCCCACAGGTTGAAGATCAAATGAAGTAAACTACTTCAGATAAAGAAGTTATATACTCACCATAACATTCCATCTGAGTAGTTCTACTTCATTTGTCTTCAGCCGCCCCCCCCCTTCCCCCAGTCTTATCCTGTGGGATTTGACACGTCCTTTGTACCGGACAATTGTTGCTGGGGTCTTTGGTTATGTTAGGGCTAAAGCTCCTTTGTGGTGTTGGTGTTGGAGGATAAGGTGTTATTAGGTCAGGTATCTGTTATATGTTAGGCAGCAAACTCAATCTGAAGGGTGACAGGCATTATGAGTAAGGGGAGAAGCATGGAGCTCACAGCCATAGCTGGAAAAAGCTGCCGTGTTGGCTCCTAAGACCCATAGGTTGAAGACAAATGAAGTAGAATTGCTCACATGGGACGTTATGGTGATTATGTAACTTCTTTTTTATGATAAAAGGAGTTTATGCATTGGCAGATGTGACTGTAATATTGTGTTAAAAATAAAAAAAGAAAAATAAATATATAAGTATACCAAGCATGATGCATGTGGAGGGGAATAGGAAGTGTCTTAATGTCTAAATGTTATATTTGTGGAGAAATTGGTCTTGATGAAAAAAATATGAATTGAAATGGTGTAAATGTAACAACATTGAACATTTATGGATGGATTGTAAAAATGAAAGCAAAAGTTAGAAAAAGGAAGAGAAGAAGAAAAAAGATATTTTAGAAGTAGTGGAAATAGAAGAAAAATTAGATGAGAAAAAAATAACCTAGTATAAGGCTCTGAAATAAATAATGACATAAATTGAGAAATAGTAAAAGAAAAAAGAATTCTCTTGGTAAAAAGGTAAAAGACAGAATAAGAAAATTTAAAGGGACAAGTGCAAAATAAAAAAAGAAAGGAAATAGGTTCATAGGTTGGTACTAGGCTATCATCCCTAGGGCCTGTACAAGCCTAGCCATAACAATTCCCTGGCTATTTCTTCCCACAGTATTTACTTCCCTGGACCCCTGTCTAGCAGGGCAACTGATGTGATCCCCGGGGTGAATTTCCTGTCTCCCATCCAATCATCAAGGTTCCTTTTGAAGAGGGCGAAAGACGCGCTCTGCTTGACATGTATGGGCAGTCTGTTCCAGAGCCTGGGGATTCTCTGGGTCAGGAACCTGTCCCTCCAGCATGTTTTGTTCATTGTGATGACAAGGTTTAGATCCCTGGAGCGTGCATCTCTGAAGGATTGGGATTTCTTTAAGTGTAGCATGTCCAACAACTCTGGGTTTGACATGGCCTTGTATGTTAAGTAGAGATCGTCTCTGCGTAGACTATATGCGACAGAGTATAGGTGGAGTTCTTTTAGATGGTCATCATAGGGCATCTGCTTTAGGCCTGTGATTCTTTTAGTGAGGTATTTCTGTGGCCTTTCCAGTTGCAGATGTCTTGAGAAGTACATACCAATATTGTATTAACATTACAATATTGTATTAACAGTTGTATTCTATAATGGGTCTAATGAGGGCTGAGTACAGTGGGACAATGACCTCCTTTTTTCTGGATGGAAAGCCTTAGTGATGAGGTGTGCCACATAGAAGGATTTCCTGACTGTTGTGGCGATATGGTTATCGAAGGTGAGACCACTGCCCACCAGTGTCCCTAAGTCTCTTATCACACTTTCAGTGTTTAGTGTACTGCCACCTATGTGGTAATTCACGGGTACATGTTTTTTCCCAAAGGGGATAAATATACATTTCTTGGCATTGAGCTTGAGCCCATGGCTCTGGCACCAAGCATCTGTTTCTGTAAGGCCCTTTTGTAGAATATCCACATCATTTGGAGATTCAATAATGGCTCCCAGTTTGTAGTCATCTGCGAACTTTGTTAGCCAGAGTCCCTTAGTGGTGGCCTGTACTTCAGAGACGTAGATGCCAAACGAGAGCGGTCCCAGGACTGAATCCTGAGGAACTCCACTTGTCTGGAGCTGGATCTGGAGTTGGCTACTTTTACAGTGTGGGTTCTGTCAGTAAGCCATTTGGCAATCCATCGAGTGATGTAGGGATTAATGCCCAGCTTATAGGTTCATAGGTTTGTACTAAGCTAACTACCCTTGCGAGCCATTTTAAGCCTAGCCAGTTATCCCTTGTGAGAATCAAACCCTGTACCTTGTGTTTCTAAGGTGAACACCTTAACCATTAGGCCACCCTCCCAACCCCTTAGGCTTAGTTAAGTATATCTATGATTCCAGAGTGGGGGATGGTGTCGATGGCCTTGGTGAGGTCCAGATAGGCTGTGTGGACCACCTTACCGTTGTCCACGGCTCTGGAGACTGGTTCGAAGAAGTCAGTCAGGTTCAGAAGACAAGATCATCCCTTCACAAACCCAAACTGCGTGGGGTCCAGTGTTTGAAGGTTGCCAATGTCTTTGTTTATAAGTTCCATGCTAATACGTTCCATGGCCTTGGCCAAATGGATGAAAAAGAATATATATACAGCTAATGGTTGGAGGATGGTATAATGGCCAAGGAGTTTGACTCACAGGCACAAGGTACAGTGTTTGATTCTCACCTTTGGGAGAGAAATTAGCTATGCTTAAATGGCCCATTAAGACAGCTAGCCTAATAATTAGCTAAGAACTTGTGAAACCACAAATCTGAGGAAAAGGGGTTTTACTGCTACTTTAAGTGATTTCTGCATTTTACACTGTTTATTGCACTTTAAGTTACTAATTGTTGCAAATTGTTTCTGTAGGCTACACACTAAAGTGCGCTAGCCGATTTACAGCATTTATAGCATTTACTGTCTGTTTTTTTCCTTATCTCTGTAATAAAACAAAAAAATCTCTTGTTTTCCCACTTTACTGAACTAGAGTAGTCCAGTTTCAGAGTTGCTGATCCCTGGGCTTTGTTTTTAGTTCCTGTTACTGATCCATTGCCTTATTAGGAAGGAGGGAAGTTTCTTTGCTTACCAGTGGGAGTGGGAAGCACTGAGCGGCCTTTTGTCCGATTTGGTGAAGTTTCAGCCAGAAACTAGTAGTCCATTGGTCGCTTTGGGCCAATTCCTAGCTCCCTTCAGCCCCTGCTATAAAACATGCTAAACTGTACTGCTGATCTAACCAGCATATCCTATAACTGAAAGTTCATCTCTACTTGATTCCCAAGTAGACTATTCTCTATCTGTAAAGCCTAGCACTTACTCCTACAGTACTTGCACCTTGATAAAGCACTCTTATTATAGATAGTACCCCACCAGCCCAAAACCCACTTCCCCGAGTCCTTTGAAAGTTCTTTATCTACTACTTCTAGTATGTCGAGGGATCAGTTGCTAGTGTCCTCTCCAGCTCAACTGGTGAACCTGGGAATATTGAGGCAATGTTACAATTGCCTCATGTACACAGACAATCCTCTCCTTCTCCCACAAAACACAAATACATGCGAGAGATGCAACTATACGGCCAAACTGGAGGCTGAGCTCTCTCAACATAGGACTGGCAAGACCAGACAGGAGGAGAAGGCAACCACACACAATACATACCCAGTCACACATGGTACCATCACAACTTCAAATCATACACATACTCACACAAAGACATACTCGGAGGCTCTGGTCAAAAATTTACCAAAACAGCAGAGGCCACCAAAGCAGACACCCAAACAACTACCACCTCACGACCCAACACATGCAACACATAGACCACACAGTCAGAGTGTCAAACAGTCACAGCCCTTAAGGCCAAACAAAATGCCAGACACACTTGTCATTGGTGATTCCATAGTCAGGCACACTGACGTCCCGCTCACCAGACTGAGTAAGGAGAAGGTCACAGTAAGCTGCCTGTCGGGCGCTAGAATCCGCCACATAACGCAAGCACTCAGGTCTCTCAGCAGGTACAAGTACGACTCAGTCATTGTCCACGCTGGTGTCAACGACCTGAGACGTACCTCCTTGGACTACATGAAAAGGGACGTCGAGGAGCTCTCTGATTATGTAGCCCAGGCAGGTATGACCCTGACCTTGAGCAGTATCCTACCTTCACCTAGAATGATGCCACAATACAGTGATAAGATGATCAGCTTTAATAATTGGCTTAAATTCTGGTGTCATTCAAAGGGGATCCAATGTCTGTCTGCCTGGGATGACATGCTGGACAAGCCACGCTGCTTCAAGGGACGGCTTGCACCTGTCACCCTGGGCTTCCGGATATTGGCAAAGGCTCTTGCCACCCCCATAGTGCCTTTTTTAGGCAAGGCTCAAATTCTAAACCTACCACCCTAGAACACCAAAAGGAAAAAAACTAAGGGTAATGCTGCTCAATGCCAGAAGTCTCAATCTCAAGATGCACGCACTCGAGGCCCTTCTCAATATGGAGAACATCGATGTCTGTGCTGTGACAGAAACCTGGTTCAAGGCTCCTGAGAGCACCCCAGCACTAACAGGTTTCACCTCATATCATACGTTCCGCCCCAAAATCCGGACAACACCAAGAAAGGAGGGGGGGGTGTCCATATTCATAAAGGACACCCACACCTCAAGGTTGGTGGCAACGCACGATGCATCGGAGACCATCCAGGTGCAATTAACCATAGGCAAGACTGCTCTGCAATTTGTAGTATGTTACAGGCCACCCTCTCAAACTCAGGAACCTCACATGGCCTTCCTGAAAACATTGGAGGGGATAAATGTATCTCCAAACACCATCATACTAGGTGACTTCAACTACCCTAATATAGACTGGGAACACTACTCAAGCCCGAACACTCTAACCCAAAGATTCCTGGAGTTCATAAACTCAAATGCCATGGAACAACTAGTCACCATCCCCACAAGAGGTGAAAACATACTTGATCTCATCATCACGAACATGAGATCAAAATGTTCAACACCGGAAGTATACCCCTCACTGGTGAGATCAGATCATAAACTAATCTCGCTGGAGGTCCTCATCCCGCCCCCACCTGAAACAAAAAAGACCACAGTGAAAAACTTCTCAAAAGCCGATTTCACACTTCTAACACTAGTGTGGTCTCCTTTAAGGCCCCTGAGCCAGTGGTAAACATTACTCAAACCGCTGAATCACTTACAAATGCCTTCTACCAGCACCTACAGGACTGCATGGATCAGGCAATCCCAAACAAAACTAAGACTCTCTGTACCAAAGGCAAGCGTCCAGTCTGGTGGACCCCAGCCATAAACAAGCTCTACAACAAAAGGAGGAAGCTATTACAAGATAGAGCAAAATCCTTGAAAGGTAAGACACCTTTGATCATTATAAGTAAAAAACTAAGAGCTCTCATAAAATCGTCCAAGGCAAATTTTGAGAGAAAAATCGCCAAGGACTCTAAAGACAATCATAAGGCCTTCTTTAGCTATGTTAGAAACCTAGGAGGAAACTCCCAGATATGCTCAGAATTAGTTCAAAATGATGTGAAAATTACTGAACCTACACACATTGCTAACATACTGGCTGACAGGTTCAGTGCAAACTTCTCCCCTCCCCCAAAGGAGAGATATCTATTCCAGAGGATTGTAGCCCCCAAACATCTCCAACGCCCAGGTGAGAACTGCCCTCACTAAGGCAAAAACACAGCATCCATGGGACCGGATGGTGTCCCCGGCTGTGTGCTTCATGAACTCAACGAGGAATTAAACCCACAGTTAGGACAGCTGTTTAATCTTAGCCTCACCTCAGGATACGCACTCAAGGAGTGGCGCGGCGACTGTGGTCCCACTTCATAAGGGCGGTGCCTCCACAGACCCTGGAAATTACCGCCCCATTAGCTTGACAAGCCTTATCTGCAAAGCCATGGAGAGGATCATAATGGAACTCATAAATAAAGACATAGGGAACTTGCAGACTTTGGATCCAACCCAGTTTGGCTTTGTCAAAGGCAGATCCTGCCTCTTAAACTTGGTTGACTTTTTCGAGACAGTCACCAAGGCCATTGATGAGGGAAAGGCAGTCCATACAGCCTACCTCGACCTGGCAAAGGCCTTCACACAATACCCCACTCAGGTATCATCGAAAAACTCATCAGCTTGAATGTAAACCCATACATCACAAGATGGGTTGCAAACTGGCTAGCGACAGAACCCACAGGGTCAGAGTTGCTGGAGCCATGTCAGACTCAAAGCCTGTCACAAGTGGTGTCCCACAGGGCTCAGTCCTGGGTCCACTCTTGTTCGGCATCTACTTTTCTGAAGTACAAGCAAACACAGGAGGGTTATGGCTGACAAAGTTTGCAGATGACTGCAAACTGGGCGATAGTCGAAAACACATCTGACACAGATATCCTCCAGAAGGGCCTCACAGAAATGGATAACTGGTGCCAGAGCCATGGCCTGAAGTTAAACGCCAAAAATGCATAGTCATACCCTTCGGGAAAAACAAGGTTACCCCTAGCTACCATATAGGTGACAATCCACTGAGCACAGAAAAAGTCATCAGGGATCTGGGGACCCAAGTTGACAGTAGTCTTTCGTTTGACACTCATGTTGCTAAAGTAGTTAGGAAAACCTTCTATATCGCCCACCTGATCATGAGGGGATTCACATCTAGATCAAGGGAGGTCATCGTCCCCCTGTACTCATCACTCATTAGACCTATGATTGAGTACACTGCCCCGTTCCGAATGTATCTGACCAGACACCTGATGCAGCTTGAAAGGCCCCAAAAGTTCCTCACCAAAAGGATAAAGGGTCTCAA